>NC_059383.1:15641300-15923800 GCF_019703515.2 Myxocyprinus asiaticus
AAAATTGTTTTGTACATAAAATTCTTACAGGAGAGTGTAGTCCTGATAAGTCTGTAAAATGATATTCTTGTGAAATTCAACCAGCTGGCTCCACTGCATCTTATCTTTCATACGCTCCTCTCATGAAGCCATAAAAGATCACAATCCACTGTGCTGTGCAACATTTTGTTGTATCATCACAATCATGTAAGCGTTCCAAGTCTAATTAAACTTTGGAGATTATGTAGCCCGATCCCCTAAATTAATTAAAGGAGAATATGTTGAGAATTGGATGTTGTGATATGTTCATGGATTTAGGAAGTCTTATTTGATTATTTTGCTCAGATAAAAAAAAAAAAAAAAAAAAGACTTTTCTACAGAGGATCAACAAATCATTAAAAAGAATAAGGTTCTCTTTCTAACATTTGTTCGGTATCTCACTATGGGTAATGCCTCAGTCGTGGCCAATCCTGGAAGCACCAATAACACACAGTCTGTCAGTTGACAGACCAATCACAGGAGTGATGAGGGAGTACCACCTACCTATATAAACCACAGTCATAGGTGCCTACTTCATTCTCGTTCTCTTCCCCGTAAAGATCTTTGGAAGCTATCCTCAGCAGGACTCATAAGATGTGGTCGCTTAACAGTTCATCAGGCGAGCCATTCAGGTATGTTGCAGAACGCGGCTGTTCTTTTTGCGAATATATTCACTGTCAAAGTAAATATTTTTTTTGCTATATTTATATTGTTTTCTCTGGGTGGCATGAACCAGTGCGATGAGGTGGGTTTGCGTTTTTTCTGTGGAGTTTCGTGCTTTTATGGCTTCTACCTCTACGGCAAGAGGATTAACACAGAATAAAGTGGCACGTTGTTGTGAACTGCTTCTGTGTTCTTGAGTTTGGGTTCTGTCATGGCAATTGTAAGCTCACCGAGTGGTGGAGCAAAGGGTAAGGATCCCTCCCGTCCGTGTGCTTGTGGATCTATGATCTAGCCAAATGATTCCCACCAACTATGTATCACTTGTCTAGGGGTCAGGCATGCACAGGCCACACTCGCTAATCCCGAGTGTTGCCCGCTTTGTTCCTATTTCATATGGAGAGTTTTGGAAGGTAATGAAGATCCCTATTTTTCTCCGCCTCCAGCGGAGAAAGACCCCCCCACCCCAGCTGCAAGGACAGCGCAGCTGGGGCGATCTCATGGACGAAGTCTCCCCTGATCTTCCTCCCCTCTTTGAATCAGCCGCTTTGGCAGGGGACAGGGAAGAGGAGAATGACGCTGATGATCATCTTAAGGAGGACGATGCCATTCTCCCCGCTCTTCCTCCTTTTCCATCCAGGTAGAATGATGGATGCATCCCCCTCTCCTGTCCAAGGAGAGCTGGACCTTACTGAGATGTGTAGGAGGGCGGAAGCCAAGCTCTCCATTGACTGGCCGTCACAACAGACTGTACAGAGAGGGATCTGTATGAAACGGCTGCCGTCTCGTGCTGCCCCAGTAAAGCAATTTATTCAAGCCATCCCAGCGTGTGTCGCGGAGATGCGTCGGTTTTGGGACAAGCCTTTTTCTCACAGAGTGCCTGTTAAAGGTTGCTCTATGCTGATGTGGGCACTCAGCAAATGTTTTTGGACTGCAACTTTATGGTTTTCATGGAAACGATTGAGCTAGAGGATTGCAATAACTAAAGAGCTGACAGAAAGGCTGTGGACTCCAGTAAAAGCAAAGGTGGGGGTGTTTGCATCTATGTAAACAGAACTTGGTGCACCGATGCTGTTATTACCAAATCCCACTGTTCTGCTGATATTGAGTACCTCTTTATCAAGTACAGACACTTTTACCTGCCCCGTGAATTTACATCTACCATAATCGCTGCAGTATATGTACCCCCGGATGCTAATGCTGAGCTAGCCATGAAGGAACTCTCTTTTGCTGTCAGAAAACTACAAACAATGCATCCGGATGGAGCTTTTATCATTGCTGGGGATTTCAATCATGCCAATTTGAGGACAGCACTCCCCAAATTTTATCAAAACATTTCTTGCCCTACAAGAGGAGACAACACTCTTGATCATGTTTATACAAACATCTCTGATGCCTACAAAGCCATCCCCCTCCCCCATGTTGGACAGTCTGATCACTTATCCCTGTTCCTACTCCCCAAATACACCCCCATCATCAAACATGTGAAACCCACAGTGAGGACTGTAAAATTGTGGCTGGAAGTTGCAGACTCTTCACTACAGCATGAGTTCCAGAACACAGACTGGAATGCGTTTGCTTCTCAGGCCAACCTGGACTCACACACGGACATTAATACCTACACAAATTCTGTTCTGCAACACATCAACAGGTGTGTCGACAAGGTAACCACCCATAAAACAATTAAAACATACCCCAATCAGAAACTCTGGATGAACAAGGAAGTCCGACTCCTGCTGAATGCACGTGATGCTGCTTTCACATCTGGCATCCGGGAAGCCTACAATTTATCCAGGGCCAATCTGAAGAGGGGAATTAAAGCAGCCAAACACAATTACAAACTTCGGATTGAGGACAAATTTAAGAACAATGACCCCTGACGTATGTGGACAGGCATCCATGCCCTCACAGATTACAAACCAGCGAACATCTGTCCTCCCACATCCTGCTGAACTTTTACCGCTGCGCTATTGAAAGTATACTAACAAACTGCATCACAGTGTGGTATGGCAACTGCACTGTCTCAGACCAGAAGTCCCTCCAGCGTGTGGTGAAAACTGCCCAATACATCACTGGTGTTCAGCTACCCTCCATCAAAGACATTCACCACAAACGCTGCCTAAGGAGGGTGAGAAGCATTATCAAAGACACCTCTCACCCCAACCATGGTCTGTTTACTCTTCTCCCATCTGGGAGACGCTATAGGAGTCTTCGCTGTCGCACCAGCAGACTCAGGAACAGTTTATTTTCCTCAGCTGTCAGCCTACTGAACTCTAAACTCAGGCGCTTAACACTACATCCCACTCAGAATACATATTTATTTATTTATTTTCATATTCCCTTGCTCATTTCTTTGCACATAATTTCTACCTCTTGATGCCACTTGCACTGTTATGGTCACCAGCCATATATATATATTTACATATTTATACTTCATTCTGTACAATGCACCTTCAGTGTTTATACTTCTTTATTTGCACCTTGTACTGTTTTCATAGACATTTGCATTGAGCTGGTCTCTGCTTCTCTACCTCATAACTTTGCACTCCATAAAAATCTTTATTGTATATACTCATATATATATATATGTATACTTATTGCTATTTGCACCTCTGGTTAGATGCTAACTGCATTTCATTGGCTCTGTACCTGTACTCTGCACAATGACAATAAAGTTGAATCTAATCTAATCTAATCTAATGTGCACGAAATGGAGGCTCTGGGGATGTCCAACCCACCTCCAGTCGAGGCGTCGGTGGCAAATCACCTTCAGCCCGATCGTCGGGAATTTTATTCGTCTGCGCTCGCTACATTGCCGGAACGGACGGAGAGATTGTCGATCTCCATTTACCAAAAGATCAACTGGTCTTCAGCCCTAGCTGTAAGGGCTCTTAACGCCACCTCGCTCCTCACAGCATAGCAGACCGAGTTGATGGAGGAGATGAGCTGACAGATTGATGTGGGGGCGCCGGATGCAGCATTGTGGGAAGAGATCTGCGTTATTGTCATATGTCAAGAGGGGCTGTCCAGAGTTGCGGCCGCAGCATGGGTCTCACCATTATGGGCGAACAGGCTATTTGGCTCGGTCTCTCTGGCCTGTCTGAGAGGGAGAAGACAGATTTCCTCAATCCCCCAGTGGATCCGAAAGCCCTTTTCGGGGCAACGGTGTCCACAGTGCGGTAGCAGTGTTATTTTAGGAACAAGGATGGAGCAGCGTTCGAGACCTGCCTTCCCCGAAAATCCACCGCTTGCCCCCCACAGCCGTCACGTTCCGGCTTCACATCCCATTTTAGAGGTGGACAATCTGGTTTTAGAACCCAGACCAGGCCTCCCCCACAGCCCCAGCAGCCAGGGCAGGGAGAGGCACAGCCGAAACAGCCGAGAAGCAAGGCTTCTTTTGTGGTGGCGGTGGCCAAACATCGTCCATCTAATCTCAGGGGAACAAGAAGTGACGGGCGACCTAACCAGTGTTCTGGTTTGGGACACGGAGTGGGTGAACAGCACTCGCGGAGTCTCGGTTCCACCTCTCCCTCAAGAAGTGAGTTTGTTTTTTGCCCCTCCAGCCAAGAGGACTCGGAAGGGGAATCAAAGCATAAGTTTATACACAAACAATTTAATGGGAGTGTTGGCAACAGTTCCCCCAGTGCCTCTCAGTTTGCATCTCCCCTCTCCACCCACGGGGTCAGAAAAGAGAGAAGAGGAAAGTTTGCACAAAAACATGTGTGTGACAAAATATAAAAATCTCCTCTGTGCATCCAGGTAGTGGGCCAATGGCACAGTGGTGTGTGAAAATAAATCACAAAATAATACTGAACTCAGAGCTGCAATCCCCAGCTCTGCCTTTAGATGGTGTCGCAGCACCATCAGTGTGCGAGAGCTTCAGCGGACCCCTCTGTTGAAGCAGAAAATTGGTGCGCATGCGCAGTTAATTCCAGGGTTTTATCTATGATAAAACTGAGTTATCGGCTGTAATTCACTGTGAAACCACCTCTGTTCAGTTCGCACTCTACGTTTGTACGTGGAAATAACAAAGGCATTGAGAAAGAGTAATCAGCATTTTGTTTCTTGGGCTGATTCATGTAATGGCAGACCCATATCATGATAGCACCTGTCTCATTGGGTAGTAGAGGCTATTATATAAAGTTATAATAGTCTGGGGCTGCGACCTCCGGAGGGCTTGAGAGCTCATTCTACCAGAGGCATGGCTACCTTTTGGGCACTGTTTAAAGACCTTTCAGTCCAGGACATTTGTGCAGCTGTGAGTTGGGCATCGCCTCACACTTTTGTCAGATTTTATAGACTGGATGTCACAGGGCCTTCATTGGCTCATTCAGACCTTGGTGTGGGTAGTCAATCTGCTGATGTGTATAAAGAAAAGAAAAAAATACACACACAAATGAACAATAACACAGTGACGCACAAGACAGTTGCCGGTCTGCTTCTGACAGCATATCTGCAATATGGGAGTTGGCTATGTACCATAGTGAGATACCGAACGAATGTTAGAAAGAGAACTTTAGGTTACTCACGTAACCCCGGTTCTCTGATAACAGGAGTGAGGTATCTCACCACACTTCCCTCCTTGCAGTTGCATGGAGAAGAGATATGCAGAGAATGAAGTAGGCACCTATGACAGTGGTTTATATAGGGAGGTGGGACTCCCTCATCACTGCTGTGATTGGTCTGTCAACTGACAGACTGGGTGTTATTGGTGATTCCAGGATTGGCCACACCCGAGGAGTTACCCATAGTGAGATACCTCACTCCTGTTATCAGAGAACCGGGGTTATGTGAGTATCCTAAAGATAACTCCAATGAAAAGTAGCAACATTCTTTTTAATTCAACAGGATTGTACAAAAAATAGATTCATGTTGTATTTTTTTTGTTTTATAATAAATGTACACAGTAATTTGACAGAAAGCCGTGAAAAATGTCATACTACCTCTTTTGAAATTGGCGGACATTTTCATGTACTGTTAGACAAGTAAAAAAAGCTAACATTTGCATCAGTCTAAGTATATAAACTAAAAACAGCCAACATCAAAGTAAAAATAAATTCCTGAGACAAAGATGAAGACATTTTAAACCTTCCAGTGCTAATAAACGGATTTATCTGTGCTCTCCAATATAAAAACTGAGTGTTGTCAATGGAGCTGCATTTGAAGTACAGTATCAGTAATGGAACCCTGGAAATATTGTGATGAAAGAAACTATAAAGAAACAGACAAAAAGTAAGATGGGGAAAAATAAAGCAAGAAAGAGAACTCACAGGACAGGGCAACAAAGTGAGAAATACATTTTTTATTGAAAGTCAAGAGTGGGGTAGAACAAAGGAGTGGAAAATCAGAAAACTTACTGTACAAAGAAAGAATATATAGAGGATCTTCAGCTAAGTGTAGACTGAAATAAAGTGACTTCAGCATATCTCTATAAAAGACTATTTTCACACAATATGTCTAAGGTTCACATGTAAAGAACAGCGGGGTAAAAACTTACGCTGCCTTCACTGAACTCTTATCAAACCTGCAGTCTCATCGCTTTAGAAAATGTAACCTGTTTGATTATTCCTGAGATCAAATGTCTACAATGAGTGAAAGCAGCCAATCAAATATCCCTTCAAGGAATTCAGAACACAGTGAATATAGAACAGTGTGCTCTGTCATGACAAAATTGTTTTTGACAAATAAAAAAAACATAATTCCATTGTAATTGTGCAGCAAAAACAGAGTTTGCCAGCTCAGGCTGAGACAGATTAAACCACCTTGTCACTGTGTTGTGATCTTTTTCAACCTTGCCTCACAAGATATTGCTTCACTTCACAATGACAACTGAGGTGCTGTGTATGGACTCCATTACAGCAGTAAGGCGGCTACAAAGATCATGGGGGGAGTTCCTCACTTTGGGCGGCTCCTTCAACACCACCATTTCTGCAGAAGAGTCCAGGACCCTTGGTAGGAATTCGCTGAGCTTTTCCTGCAGAGAATCTGATTATCCAAACACAGACAATAAGACAGCAATGTGAGTTAGGA
This sequence comes from Myxocyprinus asiaticus, assembly GCF_019703515.2. NCBI lineage: Eukaryota > Metazoa > Chordata > Actinopteri > Cypriniformes > Catostomidae > Myxocyprinus > Myxocyprinus asiaticus. The sequence goes on from NC_059383.1 coordinate 15,648,009, forward strand.
CATAAAATCTCATTTGCATAGTTTACATACAATAAGTGAAATAGTGTGAAAGCCCACCATCCATGTCTTGCCCCAGGTAGGAGCACCAGCAATTCCTGATCAGCTCGATGATATCCAAGTCCTCTTGACTGACGCTGTCTCTTACCATGAGATGCATGCAAGGGATGACACACTCGTTCATGATGGTCATTCCCTCTGCTACGTTATTCTCATCTTGACTTTTAAAGAGTGTGGCTGCATTGTCATTCAGCTCCTGCAGGGTGCAATAAATCCACAGAACAAACTGTACTGTATATACAGATCTACATCATTTACATCACAACTATGTGTTTAAAAATTTTCTAAATACTAAAACTTTTTTATTTCCCGGTTTCAATGAAAAAAATTAGTGGTTTCAAACTTCTGGTGAATGAAAAAACAAAAGACATTTAAGATGAAAGATGAATTTACAAACTGTTGAATTATGCACATTTTAAGTGAAATAATTTAGTACATAAAATGTTACTTTAAATCCTAAATCAGTAGGGTTATCAAAGTGAGCAATCCATACTTTCAGACATTTTCTCCTGTAAAGTGCAATAAGTGACTGGTTCACTCCTTTCTTCTCCCCTTTCCTGAGAAGAACTGAGTTGTTCTGGTGTGCATGTGCAAGATAATGTAGTGCTTCTCTTATTCTGCAAGGAAAAACATAAATGCTGTAGTTTTTAAAGAATCTTGCATGTAAACAATGCTCAGATCCTGCCCGTTTTCCACGACTACATACTTTCCATTCTGATACTGCTCAAGACCTGTTAACAGGTAGGCAAACACTGTCTTGAACATGTTGTAGTCATCATGCCATTGCTGGAAAGAGAATGAATAAAGTATTGTTTGAAATTTAAAGAAGAACATAAATTACAAATAAAGAAGTGAAAAGAGTAGTTAGCCTAAGTGGTTTTACCAAATACTCATCCATGTCCATGTCTTCTGGTTTAATGAGACGAAGTTTAGTTCTGGCCTCTCTCATGATACTGATGGCCCTAAGAGGAGAAAACAATAATTTAAATGGCTTATTTTGGTTAAGATATACAATCCGTAATCATTCCACTGGCTAGACCTTAACTCTTTCATTAACTTTGAGAAGTTCCAAGTGTAAGGAACTACAGAATGACTAAAACTGACACTCACTTTTCAACCAAACCAGCAAAGATATCAGAACCAAGTCATATCATGATATGATACATGTTAAGCATGGTACAAAAACAAATTTGTGTAATACATGATTCTCTGAGCAATTTATCACTCACAAAATAAAATTAAGACCCATCAATTTCTTGATTGGACTGCATTTTTTTATGCAGGACTGCATAAAATTTTTGATTTAAAGGCAGAGAGATGAAGAGAACGATATTGTGTACCTATCATCAAAACTCAGGTTACGATCTGCAAACTGCTCCAGTAATGTCCTCTCAATGATACGGTTTGGCGCCTGATTCTGAAAGAGGTAGACCAGGACATGCTGGAGTCGAGGGTCTTGCTGGGGTGTGGTCTCCTCCTGAGACAGCTCATGCAATCTGGAATATTCCTCATGGAACGCCTGATGGAGAGACCAAAGAAAGGGATGCAGTGAGGGGCACCATTTCTTTAATTTCCAAAGAAATAAATAGTAAAAGAAATAAACATGCTAACGTTGTTAAATCAAATGCCAAGCAATCCAATTTAAAGGTGAAGTGTGCAATTTCTGCACCACTGTTACCACCAAATGAAACAGCAAAAATAGTGATTGGTTCCCCGAACAATCTCCCTGTCTGCTTCTGGTTGGACAAAATTTGGTTGAGCCAGTGTTTCTATGTCGTATTTTTCCGGGTGCTCAAACAAACAGAGCAATATTTTGATAGCGCTAGTGTTTATACATTTCAGGGAAATCAACCTACGTATAGCTTACAGTATTTATGATGTCTCTGCATATTAGTCTGGTATAGGAGAAGTTATTTAAACATTTAAAAAATGACTTTGCTTTTAATATCCTAGTGCAAAAGAAATTAAATTCAGATTAGAAATGTGTAGTGCCAAGTGGTTTTGTTTACTGAGAAATTTTATGTTACTGAGAATACCTTAATGAGTCCTGCTTCTGGCCCGTCTTTGTCAAAGGCTTGTCTTGCTTTGGCAATAGCAAGGATGACACCCTGCATGGCTGGGGTTAGCATCATCTATTACATTATAGAAGACAAGAGGAAAAATATGACCTGATCATTCATCATTTTCATACCTTCCCTTCTAAAAGAAGATTTTAGACAGTTCATTATCACTACTGTGTTATGTGATGGTTTTTACCTCTTCATTGTAGCCATCTGCATCAGAGCGCACCAGGATCTTGCCTACATTGGGTATCTCCACCTCTGACACCTCATTTTCAGGCTGCCTGCGTCTGGCTGCAGCTGGGTTCTCCTCTGTGGACGAGGCCTCTGGCTGGGGCCATGTGTCTGTTTCTGCCTTTGGTCCTCCCTCATTACTGATCACCCGCTCCTCTACCTCAACCTCTGCCTCAGCACTGTCTTCAGAGGCTGACTTAGCCTCAGGCTGCTGAAATACAGAGAGCGAAAACAAGAGAGAAAGAGGTGGTTGAATGACTGTCAATCATCTTATCAATTCATCATTCAGAAATAAGCCACAAGACGCTGTGTGTTACATTGATTTTACTACACATAGGGGTGTTCTTTGGCATGATGCAAAGCTGCAATGCTACAATGATTTAGCATTATGCACATTCTTGAGAACCTTCTTGCTTTACTCATGGTTCCCACACTTTTTGTTCTCACACAGTTGTTCCTGATTACTGGATATAAAATCATTTGAAATAATTTGTTGTGTGTGTGTGTGTGTGTGTGTGTTTGTGGATTTTCTCCCCTTTTCTCCCCAATTTGGAATAGCAAATTCCCAATGTGCTCTAAGTCCTCATGGTGGAGTAATGACTCGCCTCAATCCGGGTGGCAGAGGATGAATCTCAGTTGCCTGGCTTGTTAAGTGCATTACCGCGGAGACCTAGCGCGTGTGGAGGCTTCACGCTATTCTCCGCGGCATCCACGCACAACTCACCATGCACCCCACCGAGAGCGAGAACCACATTATAATTATACATTATTTCGAATTGAAATAATTTTTTGAAATTGCTGGTGAGGACTCCATTTGTATGTCAGGTACCAGTCTTTAGAATTAATAGATTGTTAATAGTTATCATACTATGTTATAACGATGACTTGCAGGCAAGTTTAACTTAACACAAGCAGTCACAAAGAGCAATTTCTCGCCAATTATTTTAGAGAAGAGCAAAACTAGATATATTCACATATATCCATTTTAATAACTTTTAAGATTTTACTCATTTCAAAGAGTGGAAATCACAGTTTTAAAATTCCCTGATATTTCCAGATTTTCCATGACTGTGGGAACCCTGTTTAATAAAACAGCGACAACTGTAATTCGATAAAAGTCACCAATCTTCAATATATAGTAACATTAAAAGTGCACTCAGTAATTTTTTCCTCATTAACAAATTTTAACACCTAAAGACATGAATTGTAATTTTGCAGTAGGAAATAATGACCACTTACATTAAAGGAAGACTTTAGTCATATCAGTAACCTTATAAAAGCTGTTTTATTCTATATGGAGAGGGTCCACACATGGAGGCTGCCATGTTAGAATCACATGACCAGCCGATTACTACTCGCTTAATCTCAGTAACCGTCCTGTTATTTGACACTTTCACTCATTGATAAAAGTAATCGTGGCTAACTGTGAATACTACATTTCTACAATGACATCTGAAACTGAAAACTACTGATTTTCAATGATGCTGCATCCAAGCTGCTAGGTGTCAGTGTAAGTCCAAGATGACTTACACTGCACCTTTAATTAAAAGAAAAATCAAGTAATATAGTTCATTAGCCAAACCATAGACTGTTTACAGTTGCCATGCAACATGACAGCTTATTATAGAATACTAAGTCACAGGTGTGCATTTATCAGCATTTTTAAATGCCTTTGAATGTGATTCATCCAATCAGAATATTCAGTCTTAACTATCTGTTATACAAAATTCATTCTAGCATGGGAAAGGATTTTTGTACATGCTTGTTGCTTATGGCTGTAAGAGATACTGACCACTAGAGGTCGTCCCACTACCATTTATGACAAGGCACTATAAGAAGGTCATCATGTTGAGATTGTACCCAATGGAATGCAGAAAAGGAGTCATAAATGAGGACCGCCAAAAAATCTATTAGTCACAGAGAGGAAGAGCAGAGCAAAACGAGATGAATAAAACCTGTGCACTAATCACAGAACCATGATTGGAACTCCATATACTAAGACAAGTAGTACAGGTGCATCTCAATAAATTAGAATGTCGTGGAAAAGTTCATTTATTTCAGTAATACAACTCAAATTGTGAAACTCATGTATTAAATAAATTCAGTGCACACAGACTGAAGTAGTTTAAGTCTTTGGTTCTTTTAATTGTGATGATTTTGGCTCACATTTAACAAAAACCCACCAATTCACTATCTCAAAAAATTAGAATATGGTGACATGCCAATCAGCTAATCAACTCAAAACACCTGCAAAGGTTTCCTGAGCCTTCAAAATGGTCTCTCAGTTTGGTTCACTAGGCTACACAATCATGGGGAAGACTGCTGATCTGACAGTTGTCCAGAAGACAATCATTGACACCCTTCACAAGGAGGGTAAGCCACAAACATTCATTGCCAAAGAAGCTGGCTGTTCACAGAGTGCTGTATCCAAGCATGTTAACAGAAAGTTGAGTGGAAGGAAAAAGTGTGGAAGAAAAAGATGCACAACCAACCGAGAGAACCGCAGCCTTACGATTGTCAAGCAAAATCGATTCAAGAATTTGGCTGAACTTCACAAGGAATGGACTGACACACAGACGTGTAAAGGAATTTGGCTACAGTTGTCGTATTCCTCTTGTTAAGCCACTCCTGAACCACAGACAACGTCAGAGGCGTCTTACCTGGGCTGAGGAGAAGAAGAACTGGACTGTTGCCCAGTGGTCCAAAGTCCTCTTTTCAGATGAGAGCAAGTTTTGTATTTCATTTGTAAACCAAGGTCCTAGAGTCTGGAGGAAGGGTGGAGAAGCTCATAGCCCAAGTTGCTTGAAGTCCAGTGTTAAGTTTCCACAGTCTGTGATGATTTGGGGTGCAATGTCATCTGCTGGTGTTGGTCCATTGTGTTTTTTGAAAACCAAAGTCACTGCACCCATTTACCAAGAAATTTTGGAGCACTTCATGCTTCCTTCTGCTGACCAGCTTTTTAAAGATGCTGATTTCATTTCCCAGCAGGATTTGGCACCTGCCCACACTGCCAAAAGCACCAAAAGTTGGTTAAATGACCATGGTGTTGGTGTGCTTGTCTGGCCAGCAAACTCACCAGACCTGAACCCCATAGAGAATCTATGGGGTATTGTCAAAAGGAAAATGAGAAACAAGAGACCAAAAAATGCAGATGAGCTGAAGGCCACTGTCAAAGAAACCTGGGCTTCCATACCACCTCAGCAGTGCCACAAACAGATCACCTCGATGCCACGCCGAATTGAGGCAGTAATTAAAGCAAAAGGAGCCTCTACCAAGTATTGAGTACATATACAGTAAATGAACATACTTTCCAGAAGGCCAACAATTCAATAAAAATGTTTTTTTTTATTGGTCTTATGATGTATTCTAATTTTTTGAGATAGTGAATTGGTGGGTTTTTGTTAAATGTGAGCCAAAATCATCACAATTAAAAGAACCAAAGACTTAAACTACTTCAGTCTGTGTGCACTGAATTTATTTAATACATGAGTTTCACAATTTGAGTTGAATTACTGAAATAAATTAACTTTTCCATGACATTCTAATTTATTGAGATGCACCTGTATACAAGATTACCCTCTCTAAAGACTAGACATAAGATCACACAAGGCGTAAACAATTGACTGTTGATTGAAGCATCATGAGTATGTTCTCAGTAATCACTTAACGGCTGTGGAAAGGTATGCATCCAGTTGTTCTTGATGGTAGGTGTAGGAAACACAGAGTTCATGCTCTATTTAAAGCCTGTGGCTCTTCTCTGCTGACGCACTGTCCTCAACAACCCTGCCTGAGACCTTAATCAGAAACAGTGAGGAATGTTAGACAGCTCGCAGCTGTCTGATGAACCTTATCCTCATATTCCATTCCAGACCTTATCCCCTTACAAAATACCTGGCTTTTGCAACATGAGTGACAAAAACATTAAACATTAATCAAGTATAAACAAACCTGTTTATAATAACTATTAATTTAAATTAGGAACACTCTCTCCCATATTCCCACATAACTCTTGTACCATTTCAAAGTCCAATCTTGAAAATTCTTCTATTTAGCATTTTTTGCAATTTAATAGTTTTGTTTTATTTTTCATTACAAATTATATTATCAGCATAAAAAATTAGTTAAAATGTTCAGAATTTCTTATTGTTTGGTGTGGCAAGAAAATCTGACCTTTTGTACAAATCTTTAGTATTTCCAGGTTTAAATCAGAATTTAAATCCCAGATATTTAGTGTGGACATTGAACTCCACTGTAAATATTCATAGACATTTATCAGAGAACACATTAAACATTTTAAACTAATGAAAATAAAAGCCATTACAGAGAGTGTTTAAGGCTCAAAACAATAATGAAAGTATGCTAAGGAGGTTATTGACATTGAATTTCCAAAGTGGTTTTAAAAATACATGAAAGAGGGGAGTACGGTGACACCATGCGAAGGGCAGACTTGTGAGAGACAGCTCTGTGCACTTTGCAAATTTTTTTAATTATTTTCATTATATAATCCGGTGAAATTCGATACACCCAGTTACACATTTGCTGTTTGAGGTAAACATGGCAAAGAAGTCAAAATCATCGGGCTCTGGAGACATTAAAAGACACTTACGGGTTCAAGATGAAAGCCCAGACGGGCCTGTGGACCATGGACTCGATTTGGATGGCGCGGCGGGAGATGGAATCCAGCGTCAACTGTCCAACATGTCGGTGATGTTGACAAAGGTACTTGCGGACTTGGAGGATCTCGCTGTAATAGGTCGATCGATTACGGTGATGGAAAAAAAATTATTTGAGCTAGTCACAAGAGTTACAGATGTTGCAAAACGAATCGATTATTTGGAGTCATCAGAGAGGAAATTAGCCGCTAATCCGCCCGCGACCAAAGTTGATTTGGAACGTGTTCTTGAAAAGCTTGAAGATCTTGAGAATAGAAGCCGTAGGAATAATATTCAAATTGTTGGAATTCCTGAGCCTGAGGAGGGCAGAGATATGGTGAAATTCCTATACGAGCGTTTCCCGAGTCTGCTCGACATAACAGGCCACAAGCTGGAAATCGAGTGAACTCGCAGATCTGCTGATGGAGACAGGCCCCGATCGATTCTGGCCAAATTTTTGAAATCATCCGATAAAGATGTCGTGTTGCACCAGGCGAGGAGCAAAGGAAAGCTTTCTTGGAAGAATTACAATATTTTCTTGTTCCCGGACTTTGCAAACTCGACAAGAGAGAAACGCGATCGGTTTAAGGAATGCAAGAAATTTTACATCAGCGGAAGATCACTTTTGCTCTGATGTTTCCAGCCAGACTGAGAATAAACACCAAGGACGGCAGCAAAGTATTTACATGTCCCAATCAGGCAATGTCTTTTATTGAAACAATGGGTGAGTAACTGTTGGGTGTTTTTCTTGTGAGTGGATTGACTCACTGTACATGCTCTGGCTTTCGGAGGAAGCTGGGCACCATTTTTGTTTCTTTTTGCGTTGGCTCCGCCAAGTGGTTGGAGTTTGTTTTGTTTTGTGGATTAACACTTTTCCTTCAAGAAACTTTTGCAGTGACGGAAGATCACATTTACAATGAAGTTCCCGGGCAGATTGAGAATAGACACTATGGATGACCGCAAAATATCTACACGCCCACACAAAGGATGTCTTTTATAAAGTTGGCGGACTGTGTAAATCATGGGATATACTTTTATGCGGCCTCCGAGTGAATTGACTCTTGACCATCCGAGGAAATGGGATGCGTGTTTCGTTTCCTTTTGTGCTGGTTCCGTCTAGTGGTTGGAGCTTGTTTTGTTAAATAACACTACTTTGGGACAGTTATGGATGAATCTGTCAGTTCCTTGTGCTTATGCCTCCTGTTGGCTGGAGTATGATTTGTGGAGTATTTTCGTGGGTCATTGGAATGATTACGTTATTTGCTGCACTCATCAGCTGGCTCACTGAAGATTCGTTTGTCTGACCGAGGAAACTGAACAGCATTATATCGGCTGGAATTTGTTTTGTGAAGGAACACACCTTTGAGACAGTTCTGTGAATGAGTCTACATGTTCTTTGTGTTTATTCTGCCTATTGGCTGGGGTTTGTTTTACAAAATATTTGATGTTATGTAATTTTGCCTTACAAATTTGTTAGGCAAAATTGAGCAATCCGGTGGCAAAGTTGTCGCTGAGGCTCACGCAAGTGTACATGGACTCTTTGAGTTTAAAGGGATGGACGCCGGTTAGCGCTTTCGTGCGTGGGGTTAATGCGCACGTTTTTCTTTTTTCTGTTTGTTTTGTATGGGGGGAAGTTTGGGGTTTAATTGTTGCATTGATGTTGAAATGTGGTCTTCACAATTTATTTTTTCTATTATATTAAAATGTCAAATGTTAATATGAGTGTACTATCTCTCTCCACATGGAATGTAAATGGGTTGGGGCACCCCATAAGAAGAAGGAAGGTTATTTCTTTTCTTAAATGTAAGAAATATGATATAGTGTTTCTTCAAGAAACACATCTTTCCCCGCAGGAAGCTGACAAATTTGGGAAGATATGGGGTGGATATGTTTTCTTTAGTGTTGGCTCAAGTAAGAGCAAGGGAGTCATTATATTGGTAAATAAACATTTACAATTCAAATTTCTCAAACAGTTTAATGATAAATTAGGAAGAGTCATTATTGTTTTAGCAGAAATTCAGGGGCAAAGTCTGATTTTGGCTAATATTTACGCACCTAACGCTGATGATCAGAGCTTTTTTATAGATCTTGAAGGGAAGTTGCAAGCCGCTGGCACCCTGCATGATATAGTTTTGGGAGGAGACTTTAATCTTTTGATGGACTCAGTCCTTGATCATAGTGAAGCAAAAGTGTGCAAGCCTCCTAGAGCATCATTGACGCTTCACAGGATGTGTAAAAATCTTGGTCTTACAAATATTTAGAGACTATTGAACCCATCTGGTAGAGACTATAAATTTTTTTCATCGATCCATAAGATTTATTCTAGAATAGATTTTTTTTATATCCAAATCCCTCATTTCATCTGTTGTTGATTGCTCAATTGGAAATATCTTAGTCTTGGATCACGCCCTGGTGACTTTAGAGGTGTTGCCACATATAGAGAAAAAGAAATCGTATAGTTGGCGCCTTAATGTATCCCTTTTGCATAATCCTGATTTCCAACAAATGTTAAAGACTGAAATCAGTGTTTATATGGAGACCAACTGGTCCTCGGTATCCTCTGTGGGCATGGCTTGGGAGGCACTTAAGGCGGTTCTTAGGGGTTGGATCATACAGTCTGCCTCATTCATCAAAAAATCCAAAGCACGAGAACTCTTGGAATTGGAAGGAAATAATAAAAGTGCAGAGGCAGAGCTGAAGCGTTGTATGTCATCTGATGGCCTCAGAGAATTGACCCAAATTGAAATATAGTTATAATTCTATTTTGCTGCAGAAAGTGGAGTTTTGGTGATTCAGGGCAAGACAGTCATACTTTGAGTCGGGGGACAAGGCAGGGAAGCTTTTGGCTAGATATATAAAGCAGAAAGAGTCTTTTTCTACCATTCCCTCAGTGAAATCTGCTGGTGGTGACATTTTTACCTCAGCCATTGATATTAATAATGAATTCTATCTTGATCTCTATAGTTCCACGTCTTCGTCTACTGATGAAGATATTAGAAACTTTGTGGAACAATTAGATCTTCCTAAACTGAAGACTGAGCAAAAAAACGCTCTTGATTCTGAGATAACCTTGGAGGATCTTGACGAGGTAATTAAGTCCCTACCTACTGGCAAGGCTCCGGGGCCAGATGGTTTTGCTGCAGAATTTTTTAGATCCTATGCTACAGAACTGGCTCCACTTTTGTTAGAAATTTATACTGAATCATTAAAGAATGGAAAGCTTCCTCCAACCATGACACAAGCCCGGATCAGTCTGATTCTTAAAAAGGACAAAGATCCAAGCGAGTGTAAAAGTTACCGTCCAATCTCCCTGATCCAACTAGATGTAAAAATTTGTCAAACATTTTGGCTAACCGATTAAGTAATGTTATGAAATCTCTTATACATATAGATCAGGTGGGGTTTATTCAGGACCGCAGCTCTTTTGATAACATCAGGTGTCTCATCAATATCATGTGGTCAGTAGCGAATGAGTCTCCGGTCGCTGCCATCTCACTTGACGCCGAAAAGGCGTTTGATATGGTAGAATGGGATGATCTTTTTAAGATTTTGGAAATGTATGGGTTCGGGAGTACATTTATTGGTTGGATTAAGTTACTTTATAAACACCCGTAGCAGCGGTACAAACAAATGGATTAATTTCAGAATATTTTACTCTGAATAGGGGCACTCGGCAGGGTTGCCCTCTTTCCCCATTATTGTTCTGTCTTGCCCTGGAACCATTAGCAGCCGCGATAAGAAAGGAGGATGATTTTCCAGGTGTGACGGCGGGAGGTGTGGCGCATAAGCTTCTGCTTTACGTAGATTATGTTTTATTATTCGTCTCCGACCCCATTAGATCTATGCCTTGCAACCACAGAATTATTAATTCCTTTTCAGTTCTAAGGATACAAAGTCAATTGGTTTAAATCCGAAGCTTTGGCTTTGACAGCGTACTGTCCAGTAACGGCCTTCCAGCCGGGCGCCTTCCAGTGGCCCAAACAGGGCATTAAGTATTTGGGAATTTTATTCCCAGCAAATTTGTCTGATTTAGTCAGAGTTAATTTTGATCCCTTAATAGAAAGGTTTTTGAATGATGTGGACAGGTGGTCTTCATTACACTTATCAATGATTGGGAAGGTTAATGTAATTAAAATTAATTGTAGTTGAATTTTGGAATACCTGTTACAATCTCTCCCTATAGATGTCCCCCTCTCTTATTTCAAGCAATTTGATAGCATAGCGAAGTCCTTCATTTGGAATGGTAAGCGTGCCAGGTTAAATTTCAATAAGTTACATAGGCCGATTGACAAAGGTGGGTTAGGCCTACCCAAGATTTTGTTTTATTATTATGCATTCGGTCTCAGATATTTGGCTCATTGGTTGCTTCCACTTGAGAGAGCCCCTCCCTGGTTTTGTATTGAAAAGGAAGCTCTTGCCCCTATCTCGCCTCTGCATAGCCTTTCGATCAAATTAATCGGAGAAGTTAAGTCACACCCCGTTATTTTGCATTTACACTCAATATGGACAAAAGTGTCCAGAGTGTTTAATTCGGATATTTATTTAAACGTAGTCTCGAACATATGGCAGAACCCTAAACTATGCATTAATAAGTCCCCTTTCTGTTGGTCAGATTGGATTGTGAAGGGGGTTAATACACTCGGTGACCTATATGAGAGTGGAGTATTGAGACCTTTTGAAAATTTGGTTCAAAATTTTGGAATTCCCAGATCTCAATTTTATAAGTATTTACAACTGCGCCACCTACTCTGTAGTTTTTGGGAGTGGCATGCAACCCCCTAGTACAGCAAATACTCTGGGAGTGGTGACTACTGCTTTTGGAAAAGGTCATGAGGCATCAGTGTATTACTCCCTGCTAATTCAGAGTCTGGGGGACGGAGCTTTAAATTCCCTCAAAAGACTATGGGAGGAAGATTTCAATTTGTTTTTGGAGGAGGGAGTGTGGGCTAGGATTCTTAAAAACGTCAAGTCTGCATCTAGAGATGCAAGGGTATGCCTTATGCAATTTAAGATTCTACATAGATTTTATTGGACCCCTTCTAAATTGTATAGGTTTGGTCTTAAGGACACACCCACCTGCTGGCGATGCCATTTAGAAGATGGAGACACCACCCATGTTTTTTGGAGGTGTCACAAGATACAGAAGTTCTAGTTGAGGGTCCAGAATTTTATAGCCGATGTATTGGGTACTCGGATCCAGACTCTGTATTTTGGGTGACGGGGTGGTCATTGATGTAAGAGATAAGTACATGAAGAATTGGATCCTGGCCGGTTTTATGGTGGGCAGACAGATTATCCTTAGAGGATGGAAGTCAGCTGGAGACCCCTCGTTTCGTGAGTGGTGCGAGGAGATGGGCAGGGTGGCAGCTTGGGAAGAGGTGTCATATAGAAGGCTAGGCAACATGGATATGTTCATTAGGATGTGGGGCAGCTATTTGGCCTTTTGGAGGGCTCTTGGGGAGGGACAGTGGAGGCAGACGTGTTGTTTTAAATGTGTATGTTGTAGCCTTTTTGTTTTTTAACATATACTTTTTACAATGTATTTCTATACATTGGGAGCTGCCTCTGCAACCTTCGTGAAGATGCCGACAGGGACAGGCCGAAGGGGAGGACCTTGTACTGGTATGCCTGGCCTTCGAAGGCAAACCGCAGGAAGGGACTGTGTCGAGGTATGACCGAGACGTGGAAGTATGCGTCCTTCAGGTCTACCGCCAATCTTGATGCCGGACGCTTGCTAGAATGCCCTTTTGCGTCAGCATCTTAAACGGGAGTCTGAGCAAAGCCCGATTCAGTACTCGCAGGTCCAGGATTGGTCGCAACCCACCGCCTTTCTTTGGTACGATGAAGTAAGGGCTGTAGAACCCTTTCTTCATCTCGGCTGGAGGGACAGGCTCTATCGCGCCCTTGCGCAGAGGGGTAGCGATCTCCGCACACAAGGTAGCGGTGTTCTCGGTGAACCTGGGCGGGCACCTGGCGAACTGAATCGTGTAGCCGAGTCGGACGGTCCGGACCAGCCATCACGACGGCTTGGAAAGTGCGAGCCACGTGCCCAAACTCCGGGCAGGGGGGACCAAGGGAATGATCATGTCGGACGTACCAGCGGGTGGGGCCTCACAGCGGGGCGGAGCTCAAGGTGCCACGTCGAGGGGATTCGAACCCCGTGGCCGTGCCGAGTCCAGGGACATCGAAGCACTTACCTGGCTCCTGCCGCCCACCATAAGATTGGCCGAAGGGGGGAGGAGGAGGAATCTCATCCCCGTAGTCCACCGGACCCAACCTTGTGTGGGCATGTTTGTGCCACAGCTGGGCGCACAGGGGTGGGGGGACCGCCGCTGGAGCACCATACCTGCAAAGATGAGACGGTGGACGGTGGTCGTGATGACAGCCGTGCACACCGGACATGTGACCCAGGCAACAAGGAAACTGCTTTTGGGTACCGCAGCCTCTTGGGCATGCGGCGCAATTAAATGAAAACGAAACAAAAGATTCTCCTCCCGGCCCTTCACTGGGGGATAGAGTGGTCTGCTTACCAGCTCCAGTGTAGCAGGTCTCCTTGCCCCTGGGTCGCCCGTCTCAGGGGCGCTTCGAAGCCTTCCTCGGGTTCTTAGTGGCCGGCCGTGAGCCTGCGCTGGGCTCTATGCCGGGGCCGGGCCACAGGAGCGGGCTGCAGCGGAGCTGATGTTGTTGCAGACGAGATGAGCAGATGGGGTGTGGGGTCTTGCGCCGTGCCGGGACAGGATGTGACGTATGGCCTCCGTCTGCTGCTTCACCAACGATAACGAATAGGCCAACCTGGGATATGGGGGCATCAAGGAACCGTGACTTGTCAGCCTCTCGCATCTCAACCAAGTTGATCCAAAGGTGGTGCTCCTGGACCACGAGGGTGGACATCGTCTGCCCGAGATACCGCGCCATGACCTTCGTCGCCCGGAGAGCGAGGTCGGTCGCCGAGTGAAGTTCCTGCATCAATCCCAGGTCAGAACTACCCTCGTGCAGTTCTTTTAGCGCCTTGGATTGGTGTAGAGCCTTGCAGGAGAGCCATGGCGTGCAGGGCGGAGGCTGCTTGTCCAGCGGCAGTGTAGGCCTTAGCCGTCAGGGACGACGTAACCCTACAGGCCCTGGACGGGAGTTTCGGGCACCCATGCCAGGTGGCGGCGCTCTGCGGACATGAGTGCACCATGAGCGCCTTATCCACCTGGGGGATTACCGAGTACCCCCTGGCCTCTCCGCCATCAAGGGTAGCGAGAGTGGGTGAGCTGAAAGATCGGGAGCGGGCAGTAAAAGGTGCCTCCCACGATCTTGTCAGCTCCTCATGCACTTCCGGGAAGAAAGGAACGGGGGGCAGTGCACGGCTGGAACCAATCATCGAGCCGCAAGGGTTCCGGGGAGAGTGGAGGGTTCCACTCTAGCCCGACACTCGTAGCCGCCCGGGAAGGCATGTGAGGTCCCCAAATCACCCCCAGTGCTAACCGGCACAGCCTCATAACCGTAGGAAGAAGGACCGAGGCGGGGTGCCGCTGGGGTGGCTTGCTTTCTTACAAATGCAAGCCGCAACCGCAATGTTGCCATGGTCATGTTCTCGCAATGAGGACATGATCCATCCACGAACGATGTCTCTGCATGGGCAGCGCCCAGACACGTAAGACAGCGATCGTGGCTGTCGGAAGCGGAGAGATAACGACCGCAACCAGGAATAACACACAAACGGAAAGGCATCTTTAAAAAGACGCGTCTTTAAAAAGACATTCTGTGTGTGCCGCTTTTTCAGAAAGAAAATATACTCTTTTAGAATATACTCTTTTAAATGTCCTGCCGAAGCACCCAGGGTCGTTCTCTGCAAACCACAGATGCAGAGGGGGAGAAGCCACTGAAATGCGCCGTAAGATCCAGCAGAGAGAGGTGAATGAACTCGGCGGATGAATTCAGCTCAATAAATAGAACCGCTCGGCTCCGAAGAGAAAATCTGAATGAGTGGTTGCATTCCAGCTCCTTTTATACCCGTATGTCCGGGCGAGTGGCATGCAAATTCCACTCGCCAATTCTCATTGGCCTTTTAAAAAAAAAGATCAGAGGTGTTTGGGGCTCTCAAGATTGACCCCTAGTGTCACTACATCAACACAACGTCGAGTGAGTGACAGATAGGGAACTTAATATCTCATCATGTCGATGCTTTAAGTCATGAGTGAGATTTCAAAGTAGTAAACATGGTCATTGTCACAGATTTGCTTATTTGACAGTGACCTAGAAATTATGCAGAATCTTAAATATTTCTTATTCCAAAAACTACTTATTCCCATGTATGAATTAGATTTTTAACCCCAGATTTTCAGTGTGAAATTTTGAACCCCACTGTACATAAAACATATTTTTCTTAAAATCTATTACACACTTAGATCATGATGCGCATCCTCAACAAATGGTTGTAATGTGAGCCTTTTAAAGAATATCTTACGTTGGTACTGAAATTCTATTGTAGCGTATGTCGAGGAAGTGGCTTGTGACCCATATGTACTGTACATGAAGCCTACATTTCTGTATATGTGACCTATTTCTTCCAAATCTCGAAATAACGTTCCCATACTCTCACCTGATTCTGCTCTGGCTTCTCCTCTTCTGGTAGGCCTTGTGCCAAGCTGCTGGTGATATCCTCCTCACCTCCCTCTCTCATATTCTCATTAGGTTCTGATGATATTGAGTTGAGAGCTGCTAAACTGGCCACAGGCTCTGAGAAGTGAAAGGACATTGAAATTATAGCTGCAACAGATACATGGAAAACATCACACCTTCTCTAGAAAAGGACCTAACCTTCACATTCCTGGGTAGGTGCTGGTGTTGGATCCGGAGATGATTCTTCAGTTACTTCATTAGTGTGTTCTTGGGCTGGTTCTTGTTTTGGTTCTTGCTCTGGATTCTGTGGTTGTTCTGGGACTGGTTTTACTGTGTTGGTGGAAGTGTGAGTTTGAAGTTCTTGCCGTTCTTCATGTTGGGCTTGGCAGAACTGCTCTTCCCATTCTCGTAGCTCCTGCTTGAACCAGCGGTTATCCTCCCGAACATAACGTTTCAGGATAGGTGGGAGAGAGTCCATTCCTTTCAGAACCTGCCCTGTTTCATCATCCGTATCTTCTGCAATTCAAAAGCAGGAAAGTTGTGGGATAAAGTTGATTACTTTGTTCATATTCAGTGGGGTTCAAAAGTCTGAGTCGATTTGTGAAAATGCTTTTGCATTTTCTAATATAATACAATTACACATTAAACATTTGAAACGGATGCAAATAAAAGCCATTACAGAGAGTGGTTAATGCTCACTGTTTAGCAGATACTCTCTCATGATAAAACGATAATGTAAGTTTGCCAAAGGAGGCTATTGACATTGTATTTCCCAAGTGGATTTAAAAATACATTAAAGAAATCTAAGTATCTCATCATGTCGATGCTTTAAGTCATAAGTGTGATATGCTTAGCTCATTCAGCAAAATCTGAGAACAACCATGTATTCTGAGAGAAACATGGGGAAAGTACCTGCTATGAGGTACGGTAACTTGTCATTGATATACATGAGGCAGTAGGCGCTGGCGTTGGTCATGCCTCCATATGAGTCCCGGACCAGCTCTTCCCAGGTCGACTCTGTTACCATTACATCATTGTACTTAAGCCAACGTTTATGAGCGTGATCATAGATGTAGGCCCAGTAATGACCAGCAGAGGCCTGTCCCTCATGGACAAGCACAGCATGTAGCCTATATGGCACCTGGATATACCAGAAAATGCATCAGATTTTCTTGGAATGAGTATGTAGGGTACATAGATGCATAATAGTGCAAATTTCTTGAAAGGTCTCCATCAATATAAAAGTACCAATGAGTTTTCAGGATATAGACTTTACCTGACACAAGTTGTTATCTGAGTACATGCCCTCCAGAGCCTGGCTGACCTTGTCAATGCTGGCTTTCAGATCTGCACACAGGGAGAGAACACAGATCAATACGCTGTGCCTGAGGCAGGATCCTGATACAGTCACAAACACATTAGGATAACTGCTTGTAAATAACTATGGCCTTCAGAAGAGAAACATTAAAATGCACATTAAAACTCTGTTCCAAATCTTAGTGAGCTGCTTCGCTGCCCACTTTCTATATAGGCAGCTGCCTTCTAAGGAAGGAATTACTCTACATTATTTGGAATGCTCTACAGTACATAGGTAGCAACTAGACTGTGCAGCACACAAATACCAGTAATACTCCACACAGGAGATGCAATTTGCATTTGAAAAAAATTGCCTTTGCATTAGGAGCTTGCCTATGATGCCTTAAAATGCTGTCTTCGCAGGCAGCTCACTAGGTTTTGGAACACAGCATATATTAAAAAAAAACATTATTCAAGTTTGAGGAAAAACATTCACTCAACGCAGTGTATGTTGAGAGATCCTGCCTGAGTGTGGCTTTTCAGGGAGAGAGACACAACCAATATGTGTAACATGTTCTGGACTTCAGTTTTGCATGGATTCTTATTTTGAAATCATGTTTTATCTCTTGTTCTTGTCTCTTTTCCTTGTTCCCCTCTGATTGTTCCCCAGGTGTTTCTTATTATCCTTGTTGGTCCCTGTGTATATATTGCCCTGGTGTGTTCTATGTTTTTGTCAGCTCTTTTCCATATTTGGCTGTAGTGGTTTTGTTGTTTTGCTCTCCAGTGTTTTTGAATTTCTAAGATTTCCAGTGTTCTTATGTTTTTGTGTTTCATTTAAGTTTTCATTAAATAGACTGCATTTAGATCCACCTTCTCTCGCCTTAATTCTCCATCAGCATTACAACATCTACCGTTTATGGTGTTCTCAACCTCTGCTCTCCAGCGCTGTAGACAGCCCCTGATGGAGTACAGCTCCTCCTCAGTCACACTGTGGGGTGCTGGTTGCAGTGGCACCTCCATAAGGGGTCTGCACTGAGTAAAAGGCTTGTGTATGGGAGTTTTCTGTGTAGTGGTCTGCAGGCAGCCAAAACCATCCGATGAGCCAGCATCATCTGTTTCTGTTTGACTACAGCAAGAAATTAAACAGTTAGAATGGGAGACAAACAGAGAGGAGTAAACAAACAATGAGGACAAAAAAAAAAAAAGTTCTAGAGCTCTCTCTCTCACGCAGCTGAGGGAATTGTGAAATGCAGAAGAGCATGTTTGATGTTGGGCCTTGCCTGGTGTCACCTGAGCTGGGTTCTGTGTTTATGGAAGGGTTCACAGGTGATACACTTGTGGGCTTTGTGGTAGCAAACTCCAGCACATACTGCAACATGTCTGCCAGAGGGTATTTGGCTGGCCCTGAGCCATAGTTTTTATAGCTGTACAACAGAAAAACAAAGAAGGAACAATATTCAAAGTGTGCCTGTAGAGTTAACCTGGATATAATCAGTATACCAGTATTTATAAGTATTTGTAAATTTTTGAATGTTTGGATAGACACTGAAACATACAATTTCAATGTATTGACAGCATCTAAAATGTAAATGTTTTATAAATGAAATCCAAATGGGACTAATAAAAGTAATTTGCACTCTTTTGGCACTTTTCCACTGCACGTTACGGTTTTATTCGACTCTGCTCGCTTTACTTTTCTGAGTTTGCTTTTCCACTGCAGTGTAGTGCCGCCTCAACGTGTGTGGGATTATAGGCTGATTGTCATAGTTGTGCCGCCTCTACTGCCGTGACATCATCTTAAACGCGACACAAACATTACTGACCATAAACAATAACACGACCGCTAGCTGTTAGCTACTAGCTCATTGTGCTGCATAAAGCAGTTGTTGCATGGTGATTTTGCCTGGTTGTTTTAGAAGCAAGCTTTCCAGTAGCTGGTCAACTAAACAAATAGACGCTTTCAAGCAGAATATAGAGTTAACTTAACAAAACGTACCATCCTCCATCGTGGACTCCAACAACGGCGAGTCCAGGGCACTCTCCTTCCCATTGCTCACCGGTCTATTGCCATAGATAGCGTCCATTTGGTTGAACCACTTCCACTTCCTTCTGTTTGAACCACTCCAGCTGTTGTGGTCCTTGATGGTTCTGTAGTCACTTTTAAGTTTTTTTAACTTTTCCTTACACTGTTGATAGGTCCGGTGGTAGCCGTGCGTGGCCAACAGCTGAGACACTTCCTGAAAGACTTTTTCGTTTCGCGTCGTTTCGTTCGTCGCTAACAAGAGGAACGTCTGCAACTCGTTTACTGACCACGACGTTGTTTTGCGCACAGCCATTTCTTTTTACAATTCGAAAGTCGTGTGATCAAATGATATTGCTGTCGCTGTTGCTAACTTTAAAACTAGCGGGTTGATGTCCTGTGTCGCAAATCCAGTGACACTGGTAGTGACGATTCTCTCTGACCAATCAGTGATCTGCAGGGTTTTGACGTCACATTTAGTATTGGCTCGGCTCGCTTGGAACCTTGACCGAGGTGGTACTAAAAAAAGTATCAGGTACCAGGTGGAAATCCACAGTGGAAAACCCCCAAAAAGCGAGCAGAGTCGAGTCGAGTACAGCTGTACCGTGCAGTGGAAAAGCCCCATTTGTATGGATGAATTTAATTATCAAACTTTAAAGGGATTGTTCACCCAATAATGGAAATTATCTTATTTAATTATCTTCTCATGCCATCCCAGATGTGTATGACTTTCTTCAGCAGAACACAAATTAAGATTTTTAGAAAAATATCTCAGCTCTGTTGTTCTTCACAATGCAAGAGAATGGTGATCAGACCTTTGTAGCTCCAAAAATCACATAATGGAAACATAAAAGTAATCCATATGTCTCCAGTGTTTAAATCCATGTTTTTAGAAGCAATATAATAGGTGCGGGTGAGAAACAGAACAATATTTTAGTCCCTTTTTATTCTAATTCTCCATTTTATCTTTCATTTTCATAAGTGAAAGTAAAACTAAACAGGCACCACATGTAACTTTCAGATATAAAAGTGAAAGTGGAGATTTAGATTAAAAAAATATTTAAATATTGATCTCTTTCTCACCCACACCTTTTATAGGTTTCTAAAGACATGGATTTAACCACTGGAGTCTTACAGATTACTTTTATGTTTGCTTTATGTAATTTTTGTAGCTACAAAGGTCTGATCACCATTCACTTGCATTGCATGGACCTACAGAGCTGAAATATTCTTCTAAAAATCTTTGTTTTCAGCAGAAGAGAGAAAGTCATACACATCTGGGATGGCATGAGGGTGAGTAAATGATGAGAGAATTTTCATTTTTGGGTGAACTATCCCTTATTAAAAGTAAGTGAAACACCATCAATGATACAGTCTAACATTAACAGGTGTTTTACTCATTTACTGATGTGTGTGTGTGTGTGTGTGTGTGTGTGTGTGTGTGTGTGTGTGTGTGTGTGTGTTTGTGTGTGTGCACTCACTGTTCCGACCAGTCTTCAGAGATTACACAGAGCAGAATGAAATTATTCATGTCAAATTAGGTAAACGCATTAACTGTGCTCAATAAATGTGATGGCTTTAAACCTATTAATTCATAAACATTGGTACATATCTACATTTCTATATAGGTGAAAGGATTTACATTTTAGATGGTCTCAATATATTGATATTTTATGTTTCATTGTCAATGCAAACATCTGAAAATGTAGGTTTGCTAGTACCACACTTAACTAATATGTACAACACATTGTATGAATACCTATGAATATAATAACATGAAATAGCATGCATTCAGATTTTAGTCGTACCCCTCAAGTTTCTGCTGTAGAACAGTTAACTGATCCTTGAGTCTCTTGACCTCTCCTCTTCTACCATGGGTCTGTTCAACATTTTTGTGAAGGTATCTGCTCACAAAGAACAGTGAATTATCATTTCAAAAGCCTTATTAACACATTGAGCACATTGGGGCCAGTGATCAAGAAGACCTCTAACCTGTCCATATAGATCACTTGGGGAAACTCCAGTTTTTTATGTATTTTTTCTGGTCGCCCTAAAGACTGATTAAACTCAAATCTGGACAGCTCAAAGGTCAGTACTGGTGGCAGCTTAGAGAACCACCTCTGCAGACAAAAAATCACATACTTGAATTCATAAAAGCAACCAGTGTGAACATCATATTACTTTCTAATTAAATATGTACTGAAAGATGCTATCAATAAGAAAAACTCACCTCCCGACAGGAGGAAACTGTCTGATCTGAATGAAGGGACTCAATCTCTCCTTCAACCATAGCACCCTCCAAACATTCATCTAAGTTATTGAAGCCATTTACTTGGAGAGGGTATTGTCCAAATTGCTCAATGTTGGACACAATCTTTCCTGAACATAATTAAACAACTGTTATCAGTTGGTTTGAGAAGCACAGAATAAGAAAAAAAAAAAAAAGAAAAAAAATTGCATTCCTTCACCTTCATGAAGTCTCTCGGCCACAAACGTTCCATAAAACAGCTGCACCATTGGGTTGTTTTGTTTATCCTCTGGGTTACTGAAAATAACAGCTGACATGTTCTCGTTTTTTGGGACTAAAAATTTGCCAAGTACATTAGCTATCAAAGATAACATAGACTTTTGATTCTATAGCAAATACTACACGTATTAACATTTATTAATTAAACAATTAAACAAGTCCACTCACAACAATAAGGATTTTTTTTCTGGGCCAGTAGATTTTTACTTGCACTGCCACTTTAAAAATTTCATCAAACATTTTCAGATATAATGAAACATTTTTGTTTTATATAAACTTTAAGCTCTTTTTTAAAACTATAATGGAACTCTATGACAGTCATAAATTCATTACACAAAACACAACACATTTAGCTGAAAAACAATGGCATACTAATTATTTAATCTTTACAAGGGTCACAGTTTAGTTATGGTTACTGTATTTATAAACTTACTTTCCATTAGCAGCCAGTTGGAAAGCATCCTCTAGCCAGTCAAGCAACTTGTGTGTGAATTCACTGACATCCTAGAATAACCAAACTTAAAATAAACATCTGTGCCTAATTAGCAGGAGCACTCTGGCAGCTTTCTAAAGTGCTGTGAATGGAGAGCACTGAAGATATCTTTATTTAGTGCACCACTTGCAACTCTTAAGGACAGCTGTAAATTATATCAGTTAAATGATTTACCTGTTGTGCTTCACTGGTTCTAAATGCATCCCTGAGAAGCTCGACTGCTGCAGAGGGATCTACAAACCTACGGTTTGAGCCCACCATTAGTGCAAACAGACACCGCAACTCCTGCATGAAGGCAATGTTCCTTTTCTCCTGCAACAGAAATATAATCAACACAGTGGAATTTATGAAGATTTGCATGTAATGCTGAGGAACACTTGAATGAATGTGTCTAAACAGACAGAAGCCATTATTCCTCCATTAAACTTTATTTCTTGTCCATATCATACTTCATAAAGACTAAATGACACTCATGCTCATCTGGCAGATTACTCACTGAATGACTCTTGCATTTCTCCAGCACTCGCTCAGACAGGCAGTAGTTAAGCACCAGTCTACAGAAGACCGGCAGGTGGAACAGTGACTAAAAACGAGGAAAAAAGATTCTCATACACTACATTATTAATTGCAATGAATGCATTTGTGTCATTAATTATGTAATGAATTGTATTAATTGTATTCATGAGGCTATTGCCTTTTGCACATTTTAGCATCTTTCCCTCAACATACAATATCACTCTTGCCATTTTGCACACTTGTTTGCACACTGGCCAGCCCTACCGCTTTGCACATTTTATTATTCTATGCATTCAGTACTATTTCATATTCATAGTTATTACCATATATCAGGGGATTCTGCAACCTTTTTGACATGGAGTGCAATCTTTTATTTTCCTTGTCAATGGCTGTGCTGATGCCTAACCTCACCTGAATGAAGTCCCTCACCTGCATGCCAATGAATCTACAGTACATCTTGATGTAATCCTTCCTCATGATCATGCAGCATGTTTTCATGAGCTTAATGTGAAGCTAAACAATATTAATGTGTGGAGAGACTGCAGTATAGTCAACAGACTCGCACAGCACGTGCAAATTCGCGTATCAAGAGCCAATCAATTCAGGCAGCGCTTTTGGTGAATCACACCTTTGTGTTACATCTGGTAAGAAACTTAATTATGTTTTTACACTGAAACCTGTTTGAGTCAAAAGATTAGAGTCTCTAATGGTTACTTATGGTTTTGATTTGTGATTATTAATGACATCTGATAGCATTTAAAAATCTGACACTTGCTTTGTTCAACAAATAACAAAATAAGCATATACAGTATGCATTAAATTTCAGAATAAAATATATAAAAAGATAAAAGTATATTATAATTCTACCTCTATATGGACTGTGCAACAAAACGATGTACAAATATAAAAGGACAGTTTATTCCCACAACCCATCTTTATAAAATTTATAAATAATTCCCATCCATTACCTCTCCCACCATTAATCCCCTCAACCCACTCCAGGCTGTGAGATTGGAGTTCATCCAACACTGGACTTTGGCACATCACATACATGGTAATTTACACTACACAAATTCAGTATCCTTTGCAAAATACTGGGACTATGCACATTGTACATTACATACTGTACATGGACAGTCATACTACACTGATTGAGTATATATTGCACTTTACCATATTTGCACATTAATACTGTTTAATGACTTAATGCACTATTTGCTGCCTCCTACTTACATATAATTGTGTGTGTGTATATACAGCTCTGGAAAAAATGAAGAGACCACTGAAAAATTATCAGTTTCTCTGGATTTGCTATTTATAGGTACACTATATTGCCAAAAGTATTCGCTCATCTGCCTTTAGACGCTTATGAACTTAAGTGACATCCCATTCTTAATCCATAGGGTTTAATATGACGTCGGCCCACCCTTTGCAGCTATAACAGCTTCAACTCTTCTGGGAAGGCTTTCCACAAGGTTTAGGAGTGTGTTTATGGGAATTTTTGACCATTCTTCCAGAAGCGCATTTGTGAGGTCAGACACTGATGTTGGACGAGAAGGCCTGGCTCGCAGTCTTCACTCTAATTCATCCCAAAGGTGCTCTATCGGGTTGTGGTCAGGACTCTGTGCAGGCCAGTCAAGTTCTTCCACATCAAACTCGCTCATCCATGTCTTTATGGACCTTGCTTTGTGCACTGGTGCGCAGTCATGTTGGAACAGGAAGGGGCCATACCCAAACTGTTTCCACAAAGTTGGGAGCATGGAACTGTCCAAAATCTCTTGGTATGCTGAAGCATTCAGAGTTCCTTTCACTGGAACTAAGGGGCCAAGCCCAGCTCCTGAAAAACAACCCCACACCATAATCCCCCCTCCACCAAACTTCACAGTTGGCACAATGCAGTCAGACAAGTACCGTTCTCCTGGCAACCGCCAAACCCAGACTCGTCCATCAGATTGCCAGATGGAGAAGCGTGATTCGTCACTCCAGAGAATGTGTCTCCACTGCTCTAGAGTCCAGTGGCGGTGTGCTTTACACCACTGCATGCGACGCTTTGCATTGCACTTGGTGATGTATGGCTTGGATGCAGCTGCTCGGCCATGGAAACCCATTCCATGAAGCGCTCTACGCACTGTTCTTGAGCTAATCTGAAGGCCACATGAACTTTGGAGGTCTGTAGCGATTGACTCTGCAGAAAGTTGGCGACCTCTGCGCACCATGCGCCTCAGCATCCGCTGACCCCGCTCTGTCATTTTACATGGCCTACCACTTTGTGGCTGAGTTGCTGTCATTCCCAATCGCTTCCACTTTGTTATAATTCCACTGACAGTTGACTGTGGAATATTTTGTAGCGAGGAAATTTCACGACTGGACTTGTTGCACAGGTGGCATCCTATCACAGTACCACGCTGGAATTCACTGAGCTCTTGAGAGCGCCCCATTCTTTCACAAATGTTTGTAGAAGCAGTCTGCATGCCTAGGTGCTTCATTTTATACACCTGTGGCCATGGAAGTGATTGGAACACCTGAATTCAATTATTTGGATGGGTGAGCGAATACTTTTGGCAGTATGTGTTTGAGTAAAATGAAATTTTTTGTTTTATTCTATAAAGTACTGACAACATTTCTCCCAAATTCCAAATAAAAATATTGTCAGGATCTGTGATGATCTGGGGGTGCTTCAACAAGGCTGAAATCGGGCAGATTCGTCTGTGTGAAGGACGCATGAATCAAGCCATATTAAGTTATCCTGGAAGAAAACTTGCTTCCTTCTGCTCTGACAATGTTCCCCAAATCTGAGAACTAGTTTTTCCAGCAGGACAATGCTCCACACCACACAGCCAGATAAATCAAGGTGTGGATGGATGCCCCTGTCATGGCCAGCCCAATCTCCAGACCTGAACCCCATTGAAAACCTCTGAAATGTGATCAAGAGGAAGATGGATGTTCACAAGCCATCAAACAAAGCCGAGCTGCTTGAAATTTGCACCAGGAGTGGCATAAAGTCACCCAAGAGCAATGTGAAAGACTGGTAGAGAGCATGCAAGACGCATGAAAGCTGTGATTGAAAATCAGGGTTATTCCACCAAATATTGATTTCTGAACTCTTCCTAAGTTAAAACATTAGTATTGTACTGCATCTTTTTTGTTATTTTGACCAGTTTTCATTTTCTGAAAAAAATGCTCTAAATGACAATATTTTTATTTGGAATTTAGGAGAAATGTTGTCAGTACTTTATAGAATAAATATATTTTTTAAATTTTACTCAAACACATACCTATAAATAGTAAATCCAGAGAAACTGATAATTTTGCAGTGGTCTCTTAATTTTTTCCAGAGCTGTATATATATATACACAAGGCGGTGTGTGAAAAAAGCTCGGAGGATCATCAGAGACTCCAGCCACCCAAGCCATGGGCTGTTCTCACTGCTACCATCAGGTAGGTGGTATCGCAGCATCAGGACCCGCACCAGCCGACTCCATGACAGCTTCTTCCCCCAAGCAATCAGACTTCTGAACTCTTGATCTCCCACGATCAAAATACATCAGCACTGCACTTTATTACCCTTACTCTTATATCTCACACTGGACTGTCATAAATTATATTATTATTATATTATATTCTCTCTTAACAACTGACTATCAACCGACAGCCTGAATGTCAATACAGTACAATACTGTACATACTATATATACTACTATATATACTTTTTACATATTTTTTTTTATTTTTATTGAATAATGTGTATCTATATAGTGCGTATTGTATACTGTACAGTGTATGTTATTATTTGTATATTGTTGAGTGTAATTATGTGTATATCAGATGTTTAAATTGTGCTGTGTTAATTTGATGTTATTGTAAATTGGTACTGTCTCATCACTGTCACGACTGCTATGTTGATCGGAACTGCACCCAAGAATTTCACACACCATTGCACTTGTGTATATGGCTGTGTGACAATAAAGTGATTTGATTTGATTTGATTTGATTTGATATAGTGCATTCAGAAAGTATTCAGACCCCTTCATTCTTTTCACATTTTGTTATGTTGCTGCCTTATGCTAAAATGCTTTAAATTATTATTATTATTTTTCACATCAGTCTACACTCCATACCCAATAATGACAAAGCAAAAAACAGATTTTTGATAACTTTGCAAATGTATTAAAAATAAAAAACTGAAATATCACATTGACATAAGTATTCAGACCCTTTGCAATGACACGAAATTTAGCTCAGGTGCTTCTCTGAATCATCTTTGAGATGTTTCTACACTTTAATTGGAGTCCAACTGTGGCAAATTCAACAGATTGGACATGATTTGGAAAGGCACACACCTGTCTATATAAGGTCTCACAGCTGAAATGAACAATCGGGTGAGAAGGGACTTGATAAGAGAGGTAACCAAGAACCAAATGGTCACTCTGGTTGAGTTCCAGAGATCATGTGTGGAGATGGGGGAAACTTGCAGAAGGACAACCATCACTGCTACACTCCACCGATCTGGGCTTTATGAAAGAGTGGCCAGATGGAAGCCTCTCCTCGGTGCAAGACACATGAAAGCCTGCTTGGAATTTGCAAAAAAAAAAACAAAAAAAAAAAAACACCTAAAGTAATCTCAGACTATGAGAAACAAGATTCTCTGCTCTGATGAAACAAAGATTGAACTGTTTGGCCTCAGTTCCAAGCGTCATGTCTGGAGGAAACCAGGCACCGCTCATCACCTGTGCAATACCAACGGTGAACATAATGGTGGTAACATCATGCTGTGGGGGTGTTTTTCAGCGGCAGGGACTGGGGGACTGGTCAGGGTTGAAGGAAAGCTGAACGCAGCAAAATACAGAGATATCCTTAATAAAAACCTGGTCCAGAGTGCTCAGAACCTCAGAATTGGCCGAAGGTTCACCTTCCAGTAGGAAAATGACCATAAGCACACAACCAAGACAACGCAAGTGTGGCTTAGGGACAACTCTGTGCATGTCCTTGAGCGGCCCAGCCAGAGCCTGAACCAAATCAAACATATCTGGAGAGACCTGAAAATTGCTGTCAACTGACGGTCCCCATCCAACCTGACAGAGCTTGAGAGGATCTGCAGAGAAGAATGGCAGAAAATCCCCAAATCCAGGTGTGCAAAGCTTGTCGCATCAAACCCAAAAAGACTTGAGGCTGTAATCGCTGCCAAAGGTGCTTCAACTAAGTACTGAGTTAAGGGTTTGAATACTTATGTCAATGTGATCTTCACTGGCTGCCGGTTGATGCATGTATCAAATTCAAGGCTCTGATGCTGGCATACAGAACAGTCACTGGGTCTGCTCCAGCATACTGTAAGGCTGGCACCAGGATGTCTACACCCAAAAGGCGCCATTTCCGGTAAAAGTCAAAGAACTCTGCGAGAATCAACGCCATAGAACTCTCTCATAAAAGCTGAAATCTACACCTGAATATCACCACAGTGTGATAAATTGCAAATCACCTTGCTGCCCCCTCTTCTCTCTCTCCCCTTCTCCCATAGAACAGCTCAGGACCAATACAACGACACAAGATTTATATGTAAAAATATAACAAATACCATGAAAACAAGGAATGCAACTGTATGTGTTTGATATCATTTAAGAGGTCTCTGTGCGACTGGTATAGTGGTCTCTTTCCCATGTTGATAAAACTAATGGTAACAAGTTATAAGGTCTTTGCCAAATACTGCATAATTCTGGATGTCTATCCCCTCCTTGACCTACAATTTAAATGATCTCCTGTATGTTAACAAGGTTAAACCCCAGGAAGTCAAGAACCCATTCACCCCCAAATTCTCATTGTTCAAAGGATAATACCATTTGGTACACAACATTTATTCTGTCTGGGTATTTAAGGAAAGTTGGCAAGAAGCTTGGGGAATCTGTAAGCAGATCTTTCTTTGACTTTGTACCTCTTTTACAATACCTAAAATCATCTCTGCAGAGCTACGTTCCCACCAGAAGCCTGCGGTCAGCTAAGGAACGTCACCTTGTTGTACCAACACAAAGAGGCACTAAAACACTTTCCTGGACTTTCAGCTTCATTGTACCACATTGGTGGAATGACCTTCCCAGCTCCATTCGTGAAGCTGTCCATTCATGAAGATTATTTCTATCTATACTTTTTTCTATTATACTGTATACTACAGCAGAACATTAGATGGACACACAAAGTGAGAATTTCAGTGTACAGTGTAACTTGTTACCCTCCGCACATGACAATAAACAAACTTGAATTTGAACTGAAAACACAGACTGTATATCTGTACATTTCATGGATATAAATAAAAGGGATATTTACATACATTTTATCTTTTTAGTCGACATCATCTTACATTTAGCCACAAGGCACATTACAGTAAACTGCATTAAATATTTACAAAAGATGTTTTTGTTACTACTTATCTATATGCTATTTTAACATCAGGGTATACAGTGCACTGCTTAGGATATCATCAAAACAATGCTCTATATAATGAGCTCAGACATCTATCAATATCTATAAAGTCTAAAATTTCATCGCAGACATTTGAGAAGCCTCGCTAAATTCAGTCTAGAATAGCTATAATAAAATTAGAGCACTGAGATGCTTCTGCATTCGGGAATAAAAAACAGAAGCTCCACCTGATCTCTATTCTCCAGTCATTAGCAACACCGCTAATTTTATTTGCACAATATGGCCAGATTACATTGTAACATGTTAGATGAGAACACTTTAAGCAGTCTTTTCAGCAGTCCTTTATTTTAGAGTTTTATTTCCAAACAATCTGTTCAGCTGCTATAAGATTAATGAGCCTAACACGCTGCAATTAGCTTTAACAACACATTTATAAGCCATAAAAAATTGGTCCCAAAAATGAAGCTAACACACAAATAAGAGGAATATAATGAAGTGTCTTCTCTGCTCACCACCTCATTCTACTGAAAATGCTGACTAACAAAGATACATTTACGATTACAGACCCCATGAAATCAAAATTATAGTTTTGTTGCTTTTAATCCATGTGTGTTTGCTTTGAAGGTCTCTATATGCTAGTATACTCCTAAACATTCACAAAATTCACTTCAAGCTGATATATGCATTTTAAATTTACAATCTGTTTCTTCCGGGAAATTGAACCAAAAATATTGATGAATCATGTTGCACAACTCAGATATTTGTCCAATCAAGTGCTCTCAAGAATGAGAAAGTACCTTCCTCTGCAACCGACCAAAGTCTTTCTAGCAAGTCAGTCCATTGTCTGCCATCTCTGGAACGCTCCCGGGAGGCTATTTCCAGTCATGCCAGTGCAGCTTCTATCTACTTGAATGGGGGAGCACCGAAATCTCTAAAACTGCATGTCAAGCTTACGTTTAAATTACATATTTCAAATCAACAGTCAAATCTGACAACACCAGTATCATAAATTGTGCTTCTTTACCTCATATTACGCTAAAAAGCGCAATTTTCCCGGCTCGTATAGCTAATGCGCATGCGCGTTCTCGAGTTGATTGACAGACGATGCCTGTATCTAAAATGTGATTGGCTCTTTTACCTGTAAGGCGTGACTTCCTTTCTAAATCCGTTGACCGTTGGGCGCTAGAGCTCCTTGGGTGTTCCAATTTCTCCCATTCATTTTAATAGAAGTGGCCTGTCTCTCAAAAATAAATAGTCTCTGAACTGACTAGCAAGTAGCAAATCAACGATCATGTCTGTGACTTAACTAATGCCTTTTTGCTATAAAAAAATTTCCTGCTTTGACTTCCTGTTTCAATGGGGAATATGACAACACAGGACAGAAAACTGCAAAGGCCAAATGATTTCACGAGATCTTTAAGCAACCCACTCACCTGAATGACAGCACTGAACCAACAGGTATTTCCCACATTCCGGATGCCCACGGGCCAGTCCTCCTGTCGGATCCAGTCAGCAGGGCTGCAGCTCTCTCCAGACCCCTCACACCTCTTCTTCTTCATGCGAGCCGCATTCTCTTCAGCACTAACCTTGAGAGCCCTAGAGTATGAACAGCAGTGGGAAATGAAGTCTAAACTCGAATTTGATCATTGCTGCCAATTCATATGGATGTCTGAAATCAGGTGTATTCTTTAATTTCCACCAAAGCACTGTAGTATTGGAAGTGAACCTGTGAAGCTCAATCCTCTCTGCTTCAACCTGCTGTGACTCCTGTAGACTGAGCTCAATAGCAGTCTGCAGATCATCATTGGTAGGACCTGAGGACAAGCCAATGACAGTTACATGTGGATGGATAAAACAACCACATGACATGCATAAGACATATATCATAGATGGATAGTTCACACAAAAATAAAAATTCTGTCATCATTTACTCACCCTCATGTAGTTTCAAACCTGACTTTCTTTCTTTCTTGGAACACAAAAGGAGATGTTTGGCAGAATGTTAGCCTCAGTCACCCTTCACTTTCATTGCATCTGTTACATATAATGAAAGTGCATGGTGACTAAGGCTAATGTTCTGCCTACACAAAAATGTGCTTCATGTGGTAATATCTAAATTAATTGGTTTCATTAAAATCAGAAATATTATTTAACATTAGGGCTGTCACGATTAATTGATTGAATTTGATTACTCAATTAAAAAAAATAATCGATTACATAATTGCCGAATCGACAAATCGAAAATAAGGCAGAAGTGATGCGAACACATAACGATTAGTTTTGAAAAACAATGCAGGACCTAAAAAAGCCATAATATCACTTCAGCAACAGCACTTGAAAATATGATATCCAGTATTCACAGACCTGCTGAACACAGCACGGTAAGTTCAGACTGCATGCGATTTGCGGTGCTGTGTCCGAATGCGTGAGAGAAGTTAAGCTTTTTGTTGTTGCGCGGGACACGCTGAACTCAGTGGGAAATAAACACATTGGAATGCAATCTAAACCTATTTATCTACACAATTGTTTGCAATATAGGCTTTTATAAAGCAATATAATATAATGTGACAAAATGTGACAAAAAAGACGGCCTTCAGACTTGATTAAAGTTAAAGACGCAGTTACGGATGCACAAACACATTCTGTTCAATAAATCTGACTGAATCCAGAAGATCTAAGAAAGTTATTTTCATCAAATTATTGTTTGAGTTATGTTCTGTGTAAATTAATTACAGTTTGAATGTAAATGTGATCTTCCTCCTCATGTAAATTTGATTTTGTGATGATTATGTTTAATAAATAGATCGCAGTGCCCCACTACCGACAAATATTTGATAGTTTATGGCCATTATTACAGGTAAAACTCAATGTGGGAATCCAGAGAACTTTATATACTGAATAAAACCGCAGGTCTGTATGCTTTAAGTCAAAGCTCAACGAAAGCTCAATAAACAAGATTGGTGGGCAGACATTGTTTCTGAAAAGATAAAATATTTTATATTTTAAAATATAAAATATATATTTTCCCATATTTGAGTTTTAAAACTAAAATGGATAGATCATGTTGAACTAGTTAAAGAAAAAAGCAGATCTTGCATTTAAAAAAAGTGGGCACACCTGGAGAAGCCAATCTCTTTCAGCTGAATTATTTAAAGGTGCAATATGTAACAGTTTTCATGTAATATTCGCCTTTTTTGCCAAAGTGTGAACAGCTTGTAATGTAACTTAAAAAATTAGCCTTTCCCGGACTTCCTAGGTTGCCTATTAAAGCCTGTAGACTGATTTTCATGTGAAGGGAGTGGGTCGGTTTTGCCGGGAAAATCCAAAGGATGTGTATGCGCGCTCCCAAGAGCCTTGCCTCAGTGATTCTCTTCCGCTATTCAACAGCGACAACAAACTGCAACACTAGGTAACGTTATCTAAGAGATGGAATCCAGCAAACGTCCGGCTCCCAGCACAACACTGACTCTTACACAAACTAAGCCAAAAACAAAACAAAAAAACATTTATTTACTGAATCCCGTCTGGCTAAGCGGGAACGTGATCGAGCTAAAACTAGAGTGAACATCGGCAGGGCATTTGATTCCTGGAGGGACCTTCGTTCGGTTTTGGGGCTCAAAACCGACCCTGAATTGGCGTTCTTCTGATTGGACAAGTAAGCTTACATAACTACAAAGCATGTGAAATATAGTGCCATAAGGATTGATCTGTGTCATTTTTGCCTGCTAACACTGACGAATTGCAAGCTACCTTGCTTCATAACTTTCAAATAATTTCAACGATCTTCTCTTTATACTAAAAGTCAGGTATACAGGATAAATGTAATCAAATACACTGGTTTCTTATTCATTGACATACAAAACATACAATAGTGCAACATAACTGCAGTGCAACAGTAAATTGTCTGGTATAGTTTGGTTGTATGTAGCTGTATGTGTGTATCACAATAAGTAGTTTTAATTTAGTCTCAAAGTTTGTAGTAAAACAATCATAACTGTGTAATTTTAATTATGCTACCTCATCTGTCAGCATGATGCCGGTGAATCACATTCAGTCTCTTTGTACGTTACGTCATTGTTTTGGCTGAAGCTCGCTCACTCGCTCTCGTCCCTATGGAGTGTGTGCACGAGCACGAGCAACAGGTAGCTGGCTGCAGTTCACTTAATGGCCACAGGTGTCATTAATAACAAGGGTTTCTGAATATTCCATACTGCACCTTTAAATTTTTTTATATTATAGATCTGCTTTGGGTGTCTGTGGGCTTTAGATATTGTTTGCACAATTGTTTTGTTGTTGTTATTCAATCATAAAACATCAAAACTTAGGCTAATGAATGCATTTTAGCCAAACGTGACTTCAACTTAATGCAATCTGAGTTATTAAATATTTTTTCCAATTACTCGATTAATCATCAGAATAATTATTAGATTACTTGATTACAAAAATAATTGATAGTGACAGACCTATTTAACGTCAATAAATCAACCTACTGTAATTAAATTAGGTTACACCAACAAATCAAATTTTAAGTGTTAGATTTATTAAAAATAGCTCTGTAACAATTGTAGGTACCACTGTTTAATAATAATATCTCCTTTTGTGTTCCAGAGAAGAAAGAAAGTCATACAGGTTTGGAACAACAGGTGAGAAAATGATTGCAACATTTTTATTTTTGGATGAACTATGCCTTTAATATAATATTTGATACACAGGTAAATAAATCTGATTTTAGAGAGAAAATGTGATGACATGAAAATCTTTTTATGTTGACAGTCTTCTGTATATCTGTCTTCCCAAAGGATGTAACCATGTTCATGTTCAATACTGGGTGAACTAAATGTTAAATTTTAAGAATCAGCCCACCGTTCTGTGTATTAGAGGTCTGTCTCTCATTGTTGACTTTAGTGGGTTCTTCGGGCATGTGCTCCTCCTCTGGGACCTGAGTGGTCAGTAGCCCGATGGCATGGCTGATGTCACCTTGGCTTGCCTGGATAAAGAAGGAAAGCATTGTTGCAATTAGTCATTACTACTAAAATATAAAACAATATCATTATGCCAGATTCTGGCCAGTCCAGAACAGAGTTCTCGGACAGAGTCATTTGTTTTGCTTGAGTGTCTCCTGAAGCACATGTTTGAGTACCATAACTAGATTACCCGAACCTCACTGTTGGATGTAAGGGAACCTTTGCTCATGGTATGATTTACATATTTACAAACATTTGTCTGGCTTATGTTCTATTTATAGCTGTGTCAGTGTTATTACATCTGTTGCTTGTGTTATAAATACATGGATAAGTGCTGCTGTAGTGAACATACGTTCAGGGCGCTCTGGAGAACCTGCAGATCCTGAATGCCAGTGATCTCTTTGAGCTGGTAAATCAGCATTTGGCTCTGCAAAAGACATGCAAACATCCTGTTGTTAATTTCCATTCATCAGAAATGAAAATGCTTGCCCCAGGCATATTGACAATACCTCTGTTTGTGACAAGTTAACAAGATTCAACTTGAGCAATTAACCGCTCAATAACAAGATCCGTTCCAGAAAAAAAGAGGAGGTGTGAACTGATTAGTTAAAATCAAGAATATGACATGAGATGCAATTTGCACTTGGATTTATCTTCCAACATTCATAACTTCTGACTCAGATGTGAAACCTGTGTGGGGTGAAGTAAAGGAGCTGGTTTGATCTACATTTATGCAAAAAAAAAAAAAAAAAAAAAAAAAGGGCAAAGCCCAACACATTTGAAACCCACATATCCTTCGCTGTCTCAGATTTGAATTTACATCTGTTTATATACAGTACGTATGAAAATAGGCTCTGGAATAGGTGGCATGTAAACATTTAAAACGTCTGTGGCCCGAATGAGAAATGCAGGAGCCTGAGGAACTATATAAAGCAACTGTGACAGCAGGTAAGAATGTCGGTATGGACGTGAAGGCAGCCAGACACCCCAGACTGGGAGCAGGAGACATATATGGTGAGCTCGAGGCCTGTGAGCGCGCGCTCAAAGCTCTATTTTAGGCCCTCGACACAGATAACGACTCTGTTTATCGTGGTGCATTATTGAGTGGCACAAGCAAACAAAAATATACATAATAATTCCTAGGTTTCATTCAGAAAACAAGGCATAGGCAAAAAAATAAAAAAATAAAATAAAATAAAATAAAATAAAAAATGGTCTAGCCTATTACAAAGTTAAAAGAATGTAAATGTTAGCCGTATTAAAATTATTAACATTACTGAAAGATGTACACACAACTTTTATTACAGATTGTCATGTAAATATGACAGTTTTGCTAGTCAGAGTCAGAAAAAAAAATCCTGTTAAAGTTAACTTTTTAATTAAAGCACATAACACAACTCCCAACATGTAGGTGACTGCTGTCTTGCGTGTCTTTATCTCATAAATACACTCCTTGTCAGACAATACACACGTCGCTCACCGAGTTTGCAGACTTTTCTCCATGTTCAAAATCCTGATCAACTCTCATGGCAGCGCTTTTTGCCCTAGTTCTCCAGATTCCTTCGCCCTGACTCCAGAGTGTGACCTCCACACAAACCCACACAAGCGCTGCGCGAGGACAAGCGCTCTCTCAAGCGCGCGCTGGGAACCGTCGCGTGCGCGCTTGGTGAACATTAATCAAGAAACATTAAAAGGAAGAGAAGTTCTCGATGTGAACCAGGGTAAGAAATTAAGGGGGGCTCAAGGGCAAAAATCAACTGAAAGTGACAAAAAATGCCCCCGAAATTTAAAATATATCCAATGATGAATTCCTCTTTTAAGGCCTAATTATAGTCTACACATTATATACCCTAAAGTATGAGTTGGTGTTGCTTAAATTGTATGGCGGTAATACATTCTCAATCTAGTAATTCATATTTGTGTTATCGATGATTGCATTTAAGTAAAGGATAACACCTTATAACACATTTTTATTAAGTTGGCAAAACATTCCCAATTAAGTAGGCTACAAAATGCCCCTGATTTTCAAAATCTTTCCGCCATTTTATTTCTTTTTATGGTTAGGTAATAACTTTTGTAAGGAAACATGAATAAAAATAGGATTTAAAAATATATATATATATATATTTTTACACACACACACACACACACACACACACACACACACATATACACATATATATATATATATATATATATATATATATATATATATATATATATATATATATATATATATATATATGTGAATATATTATACAAAAAGTTTTATGGTGCCTCAAAATAAGTTATAATAATTATAAAAAATAAACTGTATTTTATCAGTTGTATCCAAGGGGTTGGTGGCCTACGCTGCTGAAGGAAAAAAAAAAATAATAATAATAATAATAAAATGTGAGGATCAGTCTAAGCTGGTTTGTTGGTACTAGCTGGTTTAAGATGGTCTTGCATCCTGGTCAAGCTGGCCTAGCTTGTCGAGCGCCTGGCCAAGCTGGTGCTCAGCTGGTTTAGACAACTGAAAAGTGGCCTAAACCAGCCAAAATATCAGCTTTCCCAGACTGGGAGACAAGCAAACACTGGTTTAAGTATTTATTGTGTACTAATAAACAGTAAGTATATTCTTTTAGTCTAGACTTGTTGCAGTTTGATAGAAAAGCCTACTGTACATGATAACAATTTAAGGATGCCTTTTAGAACACCTGTTGAAAACACAAGGAAACTTGTGTAATGCATTTTGTGTGATCTTATCACTGTCGCTACATTATATCACACTTAGTTTATGTATTTGGATACTGTCAAAGACTTCTTGATAAAGAATGTCATCACCATGACATGTAGATAAAGAGTCTATAAATAGCAGTTACAATGTTCACAGGTTTACCCATTTATTTATTTATTGTCTCATTCGGGCTGTAGAAAAACAGCTTTACAAAATCCTGCTCAATATGAGTGATAATAGATGATTGAATTATATCCCATTATCCTCTAGAACTCCACTATACTCCTTTGGGTCCATGAGTTGAGAAGACAGAGGACACATCCTATTTACCATACCCAGATCTTCTTACCAACATAATGGAATATCAATATGCTAGAGTGGAGAGCAACTTGCCACTGTGCATTTGTTGCAGTCATGTGTATGACAACCTTCCTGATGCTGCATTGCATTTTTGCCTCTAATATAAGGCACTTTGTAACAGGGTAAAGTTTTAAAAGCTGGGAAAGGACGTGTGGAAAGTGATTTGGATAAGGTTGCATTTTGTTTTCTAAAGCAGATCCTGGAATTTAATTAGCAGAATGAGTCCTGTCCTCTTGCTGTCTTTGTTGCTGTCAGGTAATTCCAATGTTTTCTTACTGTTTTTATTGTATTAATTATACAATCTTTCAATTATAGTTATATGCATTACTTTTAATATTGAAGATGTGACAGCTTATAAAACGAAAAACATTTTAAAACTGTAAATTGCCACCTATCAATGCTGTGGATTCTATATTGTGATCTTAATGGGATGATTAATGTTATTAAATTTTGTATGGTGCAAAAGAGGACTATTAATTATACAGTATCTTAACAAATCAAGTGAGATTTTGCTATATGCATGCCTCAGTTATTCCTCAGGCTGAGCTGGTTTTGGAGAAACCAAAGAGATCTGCTCTAAATCAACTCACCAGCTTACTGCTCTGCAAATATGACTGTGGAGATCGGCCTGTCCAAAACTGGACCAAACCAACAGCCATCTACCTTGACCTCATAATCGAATCTGTCCTAGATGTGGTATGTAGCTTCCTCTGCATTTCAGCTTTTAGAGTGATGCTATATATTTCTTATATGGTCGTATGGTGTAATTGTTTTTTTCCCTCCATAATAAATAATAAAAATAACACTTAAGCAATATATATATGTATATGTGTGTGTATATATACACTATATTGCCAAAAGTATTCGCTCATCTGCCTTTAGACGCATATGAACTTAAGTGACATCCCATTCTTAATCCATAGGGTTTAATATGACGTTGGCCCACCCTTTGCAGCTATAACAGCTTCAACTCTTCTGGGAAGGCTTTCCACAAGGTTTAGGAGTGTGTTTATGGGAATTTTTGACCATTCTTCCAGAAGCGCATTTGTGAGGTCAGACACTGATGTTGGACGAGAAGGCCTGGCTCGCAGTCTTCGCTCTAATTCATCCCAAAGGTGCTCTATCGGGTTGTGGTCAGGACTCTGTGCAGGCCAGTCAAGTTCTTCCACACCAAACTCGCTCATCCATGTCTTTATGGACCTTGCTTTGTGCACTGGTGCGCAGTCATGTTGGAACAGGAAGGGGCCATCCCCAAACTGTTCCCACAAAGTTGGGAGCATGGAATTGTCCAAAATCTCTTGGTATGCTGAAGCATTCAAAGTTCCTTTCACTGGAACTAAGGGGCCAAGCCCAGCTCCTGAAAAACAACCCCACACCATAATCCCTCCTCCACCAAACTTCACAGTTGGCACAATGCAGTCAGACAAGTACCGTTCTCCTGGCAACCGCCAAACCCAGATTCATCCATCAGATTGCCAAATGGAGAAGCGTGATTCGTCACTCCAGAGAACGCGTCTCCACTGCTCTAGAGTCCAGTGGCGGCGTGCTTTACACCACTGCATCCGACGCTTTGCT
Source organism: Myxocyprinus asiaticus (assembly GCF_019703515.2). Lineage (NCBI taxonomy): Eukaryota > Metazoa > Chordata > Actinopteri > Cypriniformes > Catostomidae > Myxocyprinus > Myxocyprinus asiaticus. The sequence goes on from NC_059383.1 coordinate 15,686,500, forward strand.
TTGCACTTGGTGATGTATGGCTTGGATGCAGCTGCTCGGCCATGGAAACCCATTCCATGAAGCTCTCTACGCACTGTTCTTGAGCTAATCTGAAAGCCACATGAACTTTGGAGGTCTGTAGCGATTGACTCTGCAGAAAGTTGGTGACCTCTGCGCACCATGCGCCTCAGCATCTGCTGACCCCGCTCTGTCATTTTACGTGGCCTACCACTTCGTGGCTGAGTTGCTGTCATTCCCAATCGCTTCCACTTTGTTATAATACCACTGACAGTTGACTGTGGAATATTTAGTAGCGAGGAAATTTCACGACTGGACTTGTTGCACAGGTGGCATCCTATCACAGTACCACGCTGGAATTCACTGAGCTCCTGAGAGCGGCCCATTCTTTCACAAATGTTTGTAGAAGCAGTCTGCATGCCTAGGTGCTTCATTTTATACACCTGTGGCCATAGAAGTGATTGGAACACCTGAATTCAATTATTTTGATGGGTGAGTGAATACTTTTGGCAATATAGTGTGTATATATATATATATATATATATATATATATATATATATATATATATATATATATATATATATATAATTTTTATGTGCAAGTTTTGGGGATGTTTATATAAAAATTATTTTTTTTGGGAAAATACTAAAAGTTTGTGCACAATTTAGTTAGCTGAATAAATGTATTGCATAGGGGTTAAAATCTCTTTGCTTTTTTTTATCAATTAAAATGAATAAATCAAATGTGCATGTTTTGTCACAGGATGGACAGACCAGCATTTGGTATCGGCAAGTTGGAACAATTCACTATAGAATTCATAATCAAGTCAGTTGCATGCTTGCATGTGTCTGTACTACTTTATTCATATAGTTCACTGCAAATGGCATACATTAGCTACTTTTTAAAATGTTTCTTAAACATTTTGGTACTTTTCACCTCTTGATTTTAAACCTCAGCTGACATTTAACCTAAACTTGAACCTTTAACCTTTACTTTGATTCTAAATGCTGTATTATCAATACCCATATTTTACATAAAATATACATATCTAGAGTCCACATAAAGATAGTCACACATTCTTTGCCTGTACAAGCTGAATGTAATGAATGGTGAGGTGAAAGCTCAAAGATTTCATGCTTAGGTTTCATAGATCACAACTTGAGAACTACTTTTCTGAAAAACTGGTCCAACAAAGAAAAACATACCCAATAATCACATTTTGAATGTATGAAATTTGAGATCCATTGCAGACTGAACATTTGAGAGATTTGAATCTTTCTCATGGGACTGACTAGGTGGTAACAGCAAACCTTGTTGCTGTAATGTTTCAGATATGAAGAGATGAGTTTCTTGTGTGGGATTCTGAAGATTTTGATGGAATCACTGAAATATTGCTGTCCTCTGATGCCATCTGGGTGCCTGATGTAATCATAAACGAATTGTATGCACATTATACAGTATACCGTATGTCTTGTTTTAGCACCATATACCTTTTAAAAAAAATGTTATATGATTATATATGAAAAAGTTTCAAAGATCTGCTGTCGCACATCTTCTCTTCAGCCCACAGTATGAGCTCCTTTTTTCAGATTGGAAAATAAGTGTGATCAATAGTGCATGGATATATTTTGTCGAGCTACTCCCGTTGCATCACATCTGTTCCTCTTTCTCCAGTGTGGATGTTGGCAAATCCCCGGTCATCCCATATGTTTATGTCAACTGCTCAGGAACAGTAAAAAACTACGGACCCAACCAGGTGGTCTCAGCCTGTCACCTGGAGATTTATGCCTTTCCCTTTGACAAGCAGAACTGCACCCTGACCTTTCGCAGCTGGCTCCACTCAGGTAAATTACTCACACATACAGAGCGTGTGCTTTCACTCTTTCACAAGCAAGCTGACCTCCGTACAATGAGAGGTGTGGTAATTACTGAATATTTTTGATCAGTGCTGGTTAGAATCCTTTAAAAGTTGACAGATTTTTAAATAATCATCTCACAAACATGCCAATATAAACAATCTTTTGTACAATTACATAGTTGTTCATGAGGAAAAAGACTTTGGATTTGGATTTGTAGAATGTGCAATAAGTGCCCGAGATAATGATCTGATGAAGCATTTGTGTGACAGTTAGTGAAGTGGATTTAGCTCTACGGAGGCCTGCTGAGGAAATCGCCAGTGACACAAGAGAGTTATGAATGATGGGGAATTAGGAGCTGCTGTCTGTCCCTTCTCACTACTGGACACTGACAATAGAGGACAGGGACTACGCCCATATTCAGTTTAATGTGAGTACTATACTGAGCTTATTCAACCACGAACAAATGTTATCGAATGGCAACCTTGATTTGCCGGAAATAGAGGATAATTGGCATGTCAAATCATTTTAAAAAATACACCTAAAAAGTATGTATAAGGCAGATCGCGGACAATTGTAACACACAAAAATTTCTTCAGTCACAAAAAAGTCTATAGAGTGAACGAACTAACCCGACATATGCTCTGTAGAGTTTCCTCTCTGCCTGAGAAAAAATTATGTGGACAAGTCCCTTTGTAAGACATTTTCAAAAACAAAAAACAAACAAAAAAAAAAAAAACAATCATTTCATATACCATACTTATAATGTAGGTACTGCTGAGACTTTTGTTTGAAACACATATACTTCCTGACAACTAAAATAATTAGTATCATATAAAAGGGAAAACGAGTCATATTAAGTATTAAGCGATTATATTATTACTTTGAGATACAGTGGGTTAATACAAATGCTACAACTGCCCCCAAACAATGTAACAGGGGCAGATGTAATCCTCTGACTTGTATTAAATCTGGGTAACACTTTATTTTGCAGGGTCTGTGTTACACATATTACATGTTATTAAAATGAATAACTATAGTAAGAACCATAGGCGTAATAGGGATGATAGGGACAATATTTGTAACTAATATTTAATATTTTCTGCACACAATGTATAGCATACATTTAGGCAATGCATGTTTTATTTTGCACTTTGGAGAAAAACATTGGGGTAGATAGGAAAAGCATGTTCTATAATAAAATACACAATGTTTTTCTATAAAATACAAGAACAAACATTTGACCTTCATGATCAAAATAGTGCTAGGAATAGAAAACGAGACTTGTTAATTGAAGAAATATTGTGGCTATAGACACTATACTTTCTCGCATTTTGAATAAATACGCCCCTACCAGCTTTCAAACCAAATTTACGCCCTTGGTAACAACTAAAGTCTGTTTTTACATGCAGCTGCACACAACAATTTTACAGCATGCACATGTAGTTAATTAATATTACTTCACACTTACTCATGTAAATACACAGTAACAGATACTGTAAAATAAAGTGTGGTCTACTTTTTTATTATGATCAAGTTTTTCTCATTAATACAGTTACTATATTAATGGTTCTTATACCCAAAAATGGCCAGTATATGTTGAGTAATCTGTAACTTATGTTGGAAAATGTAAACAAGTTTACAATTGCCCATTTCTCCCACAGAAACAAGGGAGGAGCATCCAGTTCTTATCAAATTAATGACACTCATTCATACATTTTTCCATCTCAGTTTGTCAGTGTTTCTTCATATACAACGACATCAGGGTACAAAAGAAACTGCTAGACACGCTTGAGTATTGACAGTCATCTGACATGTCACAACACTTCTCCGACCTTGCATAGCTGTTAGCAGAGTCACGCTAATGCTAATAGATGAGGCTTAGCGGCAGACAGCACACAGCATGGAAGACAATAATGACAGTCTTTCTGGCATTTGATCAATGAGTGCCATGTTCAGTGGGTGGAATGGGCAAATAGCTCAAAGCTGGTGGGCAATCCACCCTGTTCTATTAAGATGCTCACACCGCGGATCTGGCCTGTGTACTTTGATTACCTTTGCTCTGCAGCTCATTGCCAAAGCCATTTAGAAATCCATATTTGTGTTTTTACTCATCAGCCAAATGGGTGGGGAACATGTTTAAGTCAGTATGAAATTGCTCTTTGTTGTACTGTGAAAGTTTAAGCAGCCTTAAACAAGGAGAGTGGAATGGATGGTTCTGAGCCAAATGAGGGACAGTGGGTGGAAATAGCTCCCTTTTTCTTTCTCTGTGGCACTGAGGTTGAGATGCTTAAGAATCAAATATAGGTTCTCAGGGGGAGCTGAAGTGTGGGAAAACAATTTCAGTTCTAGAATGAGAAATTGGCCCGATTTAGCAAATCCAGGAAATGGGGAGAAGGCTTTAGCTTGTTATACAATTCCACCTTTTGACACAGCCATTTAAGACTGTTCTGAGACCGTATTTCTCTAAGGGGGCAGGTAACAGACCTTATTCAGAGTAAAGCCATTTTTAATTTTTGAAGGCAATGAAAACAAGGCTGTGAGGGATAGACTTGCAGTCTCTTCAAAGGGCTAAACAGTTGCTTAAATTGGCATTGATTGTTCAGCTGATGAAATAGTAAAAAGACATCTTTTGAAAATAATTTTAGTAGACAAAAATCTCCAGAAAACAGGAATTGTCCTGCCCTTTATATAGCTTTATACCGTGTATGCCATTGAAGACACAGTAAACTTGTGTCCAAATATGCATACTTGTCTACTGGCTGTGAATCTGGATGTACTGTAAGTGCTATACATACCAAGAAAGTTGTTCCTTTTTGTTACATTTTTCTTGTTTAACCAATCCAGAATAAATTCTTTTTGCGGTTGTTGTTACTACATCATATATTAGGGTCACAAGACAATGCCCACGTTCCCGTATGAAGTATGTCTGGGAATGTATTCATACTACTCACCTGCATACCTCAAGAACATACTTTTTAACGGCCGAGAAGTACGTTCTTCCTCAAATTAGCAGTACATAATTATTTTCCGTCAAAAATTTAATATGGCGCTACTCTGAATAAGGACTATGTATGGAATGAATGGTTGAGATTGGAATGGCATACTGCCCATACTACTAATATCTATCTATGGCAGAAATAGTAAGAGTAGTATGGTAGTATGCCATTCCAAACTTGGCCAGTGTCACCCAAATTGAGTGTTCCACCCTAGTCTCATTGTCTCTCTGAAGGTGTTGATCCGCAGGCGACCCCTGCTGTACGTGGTAGGTCTGCTTATCCCGAGTATCTTCCTCTTGGTTGAGGATGTCATCAGCTTCTATCTTCCTCCAAACAGTGGAACACATCACTTTCAAGACCAGCATTCTCCTGGGCTACACTGTAGTCAGAGTCAATCTGATGGATGAAATTCTTGCTACAGCCATTAAAACACCCCTCATTGGTATAGTACAGCCAGAACTCTTCATAATTTTTCACCTATTCACAACACTCCAGTGGACAACAACAACAACGTTTTGCTTGTTTTGTCACAGGGGCTTTCTTTGCTGTCTGTCTGTATGGCACTTTTGGTGCTCAGTTTGGCAAAGTCAATTTCTGTGGTGAAGCTTTTGCATTACAGTGAGAAGGAAGTCAAGGAGATGTCCATATCTGCCTGCTTACTGGACAAATACGGCTCGACGGACCAGAGCTTTATTGACAGTGTGTTCACTTCAGTGAAGACACTGGATGATGTGGATCAGTCAGGGGGTAGGAGAGAGAATATTATCTATTTGTTATCCTTAGACAAGTTATTATGTTATATAATATTGAATATTCCAGCTCTTTCTAAGCAACGTCTGCCAAATTAAGCACAGTACTTCAGGCTGTTCTGAATTACTATTACGGTTGAGAATTACATTGAATGAATGTTCAGAGTCTATATACAGTATCTCTTATCCAAACCTTAAAAGGGTTAGTTAATAAATTCTGTCATCATTTATGCACCGTAATCTTCCAAACCCATATGACCTTCTTTCTTCCTTGGAACACATAAGGAGTTTTCATTTTTGGGTGAACTAACCCTTTAAAGGGATCATTCACCCAAACAGGAAAATTATTTTATCATTTACTCACCTACATGCCATTCCAGACGTGTATGGCTTTCTTTCTTGTGCAGAACACAAAATAACATTTTTAGAAGAATATTTCAGCTCTATAGGTCCATACAATGCATGTGAATGGTGGCCAGAATTTTGAAGCACCAAAAACCACATACATGCAGCATAAAAATGTAATCCATATGACTCCAGTAGATACATCCTTATCTTCAGAAGTGATATGATAGGTGTGGCTGAGAAACAATCAATATTTAAGTCCTTTTTTACTATAAATTCTCCTTTTTCCCCAGTAGGTGGCGATATAATCACGAAGAATGCGAATCACCAAAAACAAAAGAAGAAGAATGTGAAAGTGAAACTGGCTTATATAAAAACGACTTATATATCACCCACACCTATCATATCGCTTCTGAAGACATGGATTTTACCACTGGGGTCGTACAGATTACTTTTATGCTGCTTTTATGTGCTTTTTGGACCTTCAGAGTTCTGGTCACCATTCACTTGCATTGTATGGACCTACAGAGCTGAGATATTCTCCTAAAAATCTTTGTTTGTGTTCTGCAGAACAAAAGAAAGTAATACACATCTAAGATGGCATGATGGTGAGTACATTATGAGAATTAAATGTTTGGGTGATCTATCCCTTTAATTCTGTTTAGGTGTATTCAAACTACTGTATGTAAGGCATAGAAAACCTTCAAATTTAATCTGCTTTTAACTATTTTAAACTTTCAGACAAGGCTTTGTCAAGTCAACATCAAAGTTTATATTGACAAACACCCATAATATTAGACACAATATTTTGGATAGCTTATACAACTGTCACACTACATTACATGCTTCTAAATGGCTTAATATTTGTGTTCTCTCTATAACTCTTTTAGGCTACGAGTTTGATCTTTCTCAAGAGACAGACCTGTTTTTTCTGACAGATGTTCCGAATAGTGACTCTCCACTGGAGTAAATACTACAGGAGGTGGTGTCTCCTAAACTATACCTTCAGGAGGAGGACAATGAGGGCAGTTCACAGTTGTACTGGCTGGAAGGTCCTCTTCCGCGTCTATCTGGTGCTTGTGCTGGTCCACTCAATGACATTGCTGCTGCTCTGGAATAGCTGGAGTTCTGTCTAAAAGTCTGATGGTGGTGGTAGAAAAAGAGAGATTTAGAGACAAAAACAGAGAGACAGAAGAGAGGGTCAGAGAAAGCATTAAGCTAACACATGAAATTGGCACAGATAGCACAGTATCATATTATGGTTACAAATAAACAACTGTAATTGCAACTTCTGAAAGTATCAAACAATTATTTGCAAATACCCATTGTTTAAAAAGTGAGCTGGCCAATTATTAGTAAGATTTTGGTGTTATCTAGCTGCCCTATATATGTATATATATATATATATATATATATATATATATATATATATATATATATATATATATATATATGTGAAGCTGTTAAATTGTATTTGATATGTCATATATTTAATTTTACACTGCATTTAATTATTAATGGTAATTCAGTCAAGATGTACTTCTGTAGTTTGAATGCATAAATAGGTCTCCTCTTGATTGTAAAGAAGCTTCATAGCTATGTAATTATTCATGCTGTATGTAATTGTTTTAATGAAGAATAAAGAAAAACTATTTATTGTACATATTTTTGCTGTATTCCCTTTCTCTTTCATGAGTTCCTATCAAAAATAACACTGCAGGAATGCAGGGATCTTTTGCGGTATTAAAGATCTTAAAGATCAGGGATCTTTACATTGTATCCATGTATTTTACTTCCACTTTCCTTAGGCTTTTTGACATTTTTGGAAGAAAACATGGTATGTAGGTCAGGTTCATAAATTAGCAAGAACTCGGGGCGAAAATCGCCACCAAAAGTGACAAAAAATGCCCTAGCCTAGATATGCAAAAGGTGTGGGCAAAAAAATGCCCCTGTAGTGGAGTCTTCTGAGTTTCTTTGTTTTTGTTGATGTAATCTAACATCTGATACACAGCACGTCATTATTTTCTATTCTATGCCTATCTAGGTGTTATTTTATAAAAAATAATCTGTGATAGTAGATTGCAGAGAACTGTAAATAATCTAACATATGGACTGGCCAAGTTTTTAAAATGTGGTATATTAAGCATTATTTAATTTTTTTTATGATGATTTCAATATATGATGTAAATTTTATAGGCAATAGTCATAACTGTTCTTAATTTAATTCATTAATATAATCTTAATATAATTTACCGATTCAATTGAAGTATTTACTGCGAATGATCAGTATGCCGTGTTTTTTTATATGGTTAGAAACAAATGCCCTTATAAACTTTGACAAGTTCAGATGATGTTTTGAAATTCCAGTGTGTTCTGAGTTCTGAATATTATTAACAACATTTAAATTTCAAATGAAGTATTTGAAAGTGGCATTGGTTATATTAGATATTACATTTTTTAAAGTCATTCATTAGATCACTCAAATGAAAACAATGAAAATCAGATTTTATAGATAAGCACACTTTACCGCAACCAATTAAGATACAAATAATACAGTTTAATTGAATTTCTTAAGAATATGCACAGTTTGGCTGCTAAGGGTGAAGTAAAGGTGCACCAGCCAACAATACCAAGAACTCTTCATAAAATTTAGTAATAAGTTATGGAAAGCTATGGAGTATTTTTTTTGCAGCAGGGGAAATATATCTATATGTTGCAACAATATCATATATCAAGTTCCAGTTTCCTTACAGAAATATAAACCGCAATCACCTGCACGTCACCACAATATGTTTTGATTACATAGCTTCTCAGAGCTGCCTGTCCTGTCAGAAAAAACAACATAATTCAATTTCTCTACAAAATTCCGATAATATTTTCCTGACACTAATCTAATCAACGGCCTGTTGCCAGGCTAATTAAGTCTCATCTTGGCTGGGCTCAGTATTAGATCTCAGTTTAATGCCTAAGTGCTCATGGAAATGGACTTGAACTTGGTGGAGAAACATGACCCATAAAATGTCAAAGGTAGCTGTTACCGATATGTGACCCCCCCTTGTTAACTTAGTGCGAGGAGAAAAACATCATCGATTTGCAGAAAAAAAAGAAAAAAAATTATTATGTTCAAACTATTTAATAGATACACCATTGGCACACTAGCATGCTGCATCCTTAGAGCATCCCTTACTAAGCATATTCACAGATGCTATTTTAAAAGAATTGAAATTAAACAATAATACTTACTATTTACAGTTTTACAAATGGTTTAAGAGTATTTTAGTACAATAGCCTATCTAGTTTTTAAGTGCACAATGTATACAGTAACTTGTAAGGTTTGTATCGTTAATGCTCTCATATATGACTCTTGGGGCATTTGCGCAGGCCGAAGTGCTTTGGGACTGCTTAGGCTGTTGGATGATGATGCAGAAGAGGGCGGATGGACTAAGTGCTGTAATTGACAGCCTGAATGGTAATGGGAAGTACAGAGATAACTAATGGAGCTCAGGGCGCATCACTGGACAGAAGCAGCCCGAGGCTAGCAGCCTTCGAGAACAACGCTTTCTTACTGCAAAGCAACGCCAAACAACTCAGCAAAATGAAATTTTCAGCACTCTGGACAGCTCTCTGCGTTTCCATGTACGGGGCGGCGATGGCTTGCTCAGGTAACTTATTTAAATACTTTTGATTCGGTCCTGGGAACAGCTAGCTTTTGAGCTTAAAAACAAATGAACGGCCTTCTTTTACACTGAACGTTAAACGATCCCGTTATTCAAAGCCTATATGTCTCAAAACCTAATGAGATGCCGACATGGAGATCACAGGCGCGTTGCGATGCGCAAGCATGCTGAGGTAGGCAGTTCAGTTGGGTTTGAGACGCTGCCAATATATCCGTTTTTGTTCATCATTATTAATTAATGTATTTATTTATTTTTTATCTCTGAAGTCGCTAGTCAATGAAGTGATAAGAACCTGCTCTTTGCTCTTGGTACAGTGAAAAAGCTGGGCACTAACTCTGGGCGTTTCGCCAATGCCACACTGGTTCGACTGAATGAGTTTTTAAGTGTCGGATATAAGAAAGGAGTTCGACCCGTGAGGGACTGGAGACAGTCAACGACTGTGGCCATTGACCTAATGGTTTATGCTATTCTCAATGTGGTGGGTTGAAGTCTAAAATGTTTTTAACAATTAAAGTAAATATATATTTGAACGTATAAAGGTCTCTGTGTTCACAGCTGTATTTTGCATTCATATTTTAATATTTGCACATATTTTGTGCACCACAGGATGAGAAGAACCAGGTCTTGACAACATATGTGTGGTACAGACAGGTATGTTGGTGGAAAATGAAAGGTTAATTTAAAATGTTAAATATTTATTTATATATTTTATATATAGTTTTATATATAATATAAATTTGTACATGTTTTGCATTTATATATATATATATATATATATATATATATATATATATATATATATATATATATATATATATATATATATATATATGCTGTAGATGTGCATTATATAGCCTTTACTCTTGCATTATAAGTAATAGCAAGTTAATTAATGAATTATTGGAATTCACCAAATGCAGAGGTCTGTGCAGGGTGCATCATCTACAAATATTTAAATTCAAAACTTTAAACATCATAATTTCTCTTATAATATATATATTTGTTTGTGCTTGACATTTTTCTCACTTCAAAAGCAATGGAAAGATGAGTTCCTTGTGTGGAATCCTGAAGAATTTGATGATGTCAAACAAATTTCTATTCCCACTATCAACGTCTGGATTCCAGATATTCTTATCAATGAATTGTGAGTAGAGCTGATGTAAGATGAGCTTCATAAGTTGTTTTTAACAGTATTTTACATGTCTATCAGCTCTTTACAGCAGCGTTCTCAGAACACTGCACCAGTTATATTAAATTGATAGTTCAGCCAAAAAGGAAAATTCTGTCATCATTTACTCACCCTTATGTTGGTTCAAACCCGTATGACTTTCTTTCTTCTGTGGAACACATAAAGATGTGTTAGGAAGAATGTTAGCCTCAGTCAGCATTTACTTTCACTGTATGGAAAAAAGACCAGCATCAACATTCTTCTGACTTTCTCCTCTAGTGTTTCATGGATAAAAGAAAGTCATACAGGTTTGTAACATCATGAGGCTGAGTAAATATTAGACAGAATTTTCAATTTTGGGTGAACTATTTCTTCAACCAATATTGCACTAATTTGTTTTTGCATTAATGACATGTGAAGCTTTTAAAAAAGTTACAAGTTTTTTTCCTACAGCCAAACCCTGTTTCCTTCATGGTCTCTCTCTATGTCCTCTGCAGTGTGGATGTAGGAAAGTCTCCCGATATTCCATACATCTATGTAGGCCATGACGGGCTTGTGCGCAACTATAAGCCCATCCAGGTGGTGACTGCCTGCTCCCTCAACATCTACAACTTTCCCTTTGATGTCCAAAAATGCAGCCTGACTTTCCAGAGCTGGCTACACACAAGTATGTACACTCAGTTCAGTATTGTTTTGAGAGACCTGTCTTTTGCTGTCAGTGACAGCAGAATGTACCTCCTACACAAGGAATCTAGGATGTCTAAAAGGATTTTGAAAAATGTGATCTTCAGTTATTCAGAAAACTTAAGAATAAAAGCTAATTTAAAGACAGACAAGCATCAAGTTGTTCTTCCAAAATACCACATTTATTGCAGACATTAGAATGGCATTTTAAAACAAGGCTTTATTTAACCCTCATGTTCTTTTTGGGTTTTGAGAGACCCCAAGGTCATTTGAATACAGTAGCTTGAAAATAGTATTCAGTTAACATTTAATAAGAAGGACATTTAAGTATGAGGATGGTACTTCATGTCTTTCCTGATCTCATAAACATTTATTATAAACAAAATTTCAAACTAGATAACGCACGTCAAATGTTCTACATGAAAAACGTGACATTACATGTTTGGGGTCTTGTACTCCACCCGAACAGATGGTTCTCTAACATCCTTCAAAAAGCATCTAAAGACACAACTCTTCCATGAGCATTTGACCCAACCCCTTTAGTGCACTGTCTTTAAAAAAAATTAAAATAATAATAAATAAACTCTCATCCTCCTTGCTAGGGGTACTTCTCTAAATAATTTTGAAACTTGTATTACAGCACTTGTGTTACTACTGCCTCCCTTGGATGATTTGCTTCTGTTGTTCTCCTCATTTGTAAGTCGCTTTGGATAAAAGCGTCTTCTAAATGAATAAATGTAAATGTCTCAGAGAACCCAATTATAAAACATGAATAAAAGCAATAAATATATGCATGCTAAGATTCTCTGACTAGTGTGCACACTGTTGCAGTACAGGTATACCCCTGTTTATTTTAATTTCTATTGTTGTATTTTTCTACAGTTTATTTGGAGGGGTCAGATCGATCCCAAACAGAAACAATGTTACTAGAATGCATTCCAGTCAGATTTCTGAAAATTGCACATCTGATCTGCAGTAAAACAAAGCAATACAGCTTCAAGAATGTATTTTGTTCAGTGGAACATATTAAAAGAATTTAAAGGTGAAAGAAGGGATTCATTTCAAAATTAGTATTATTATTTTTACACATACATCATTGCAGTTTCTGGCACCCTAAACATAAAAACAGTACAGATAACTTAACAGAACAAGTGTTGCATTATATTTAAAGCAAGAAAGTCAAACAAATTCCCAGTTTTTTCCAGAAAAACATGATTAAACTGAATGAACTGACCTTTAGCTTTATCTTGTCTTGTAGCTAAAGACATCAACATCACACTAATAAGAAGCCCTAAGGATATAATGGAGGACAGGAGTGTTTTCATGAACCAGGGAGAATGGGAGCTGCTTGAAGTCCTCTCCAAATACAAAGAGTTCAGCCTGGATAATGATGATTACTACGCCGAAATGAAGTTCCATGTAAGTAGCCTAGTAATACCAATTTAAGGCACACCACACATTAGCATTTGGAAATGAAAAATGTCACCTATGCAGTATTTCTACAGTAAGGACAAACAGAAGCCTTATTTACTGTAATAAACATAAGGCAGAGATTAGTGCAAATCGTGATAGATGTTATTTATACTAAGATTTAATAGCAACAAAAAGCATCTTGTGTAAATAGTGTTAGATGTTTTTTCACCCCCTAATTAAATAGGCTACTAACATACAGTACAGTAAAGGGGCATTACAGCAGCATGTTTCTTGTGTTTATTTAGAGTCCCATACACACTACACCTACACCAACACCAACCCCTACCCCTAAACCTAACCCGAACCTTCCTTTACAAAAATTAATCATGATTTTGCTTCAGTAATTATAGTATCACCATTGTCGTAAAATCATAGCAACCACAAAATTAAACATGGTTACTATATTAACACTATATAACTGTAGGAACACCATGGTTATTGCATTAAAACTATGTCTTCCACCATAAAACATGGTTTCTACAATGTTACTATTGTAAACCCACGGTTAATTTCCCTGGATTAAACCTTTCTCTCAACTCCCCGACCTTCACTGTGACCAAATCACTGTGAGAAAATCAACCTTTATGTTCATTTTTATTTAGCATTAAAGGAAATATTAATAGTGGAGACAGGAAACAGGATGGGAAAAAGTGGGACAAAAGGCAGATTCGAACCTGGGTTGGCCGTACGTTAAAAGCCTATCCATACCCTCATTACACCCCACACCATTCAGCAACACTTGGGGTGCAATTTATCTTCAATTTTTGTTTCCACCAGACTATTGGTGTGCAAATAACCGCGCTGTTTTGCAGGTGCTGTTTACACCTAGTGCAAATAGTCACTCCGAAAACGTAATGGTAGTTGCTTTTTTATTAATGATGATTTTAAAGCTTAAGTGTGTCATTTCTGCATCAGTAGCTTCAATCCAGTTTTGAAAAAATAATCAAAAAAGATTTCAGTAAATTCTTCCATTGGTTGTACAAAGAGATAGTTAAGCCCACTGGTCAAGCCATTGTTGCTGTGTCGTGCTTGACAAGTTGCTCAACACTGCAAATAAGAATTTTCTTACGGAGTACTTTTGTCTTGTTTTCCAGTAAAAAATATATAAACATCCTTAAAACAAGCAAAATTGACTTGAGAAGCAAAATGATATGACATTTTGGCGAAATCTCACAAAACTGGGTTGGGTTTACGCTTAAAACAAGAAAAAGTATTTGTGAGGGGGTTAAAAACAATTTAATAAACTTGTTACCTTTGAATCAGATAGGTTGGAAAATATATTTTTCTTGTTATAAGCATAAATCATTACAAAATTTTGATTGATTTCTCTGCAAACATGACATGATATCTTATACTGTATAATTTTGCTTCTAAAGTAAATTTGTCTTGTTTTTATAATGTTTAGATATTTTTACCAGAAAACAAGACAAAAATGCCAGATAAGAAAAAGAAAATATGCGGCACAGAACCACAGTGTTTACTTATACAGTAGTTGCCTCTGCATATTGGGATAAGAAATTTTGCATCGAAAAATTACCATCACTGATTTCATGAAAATTACATGACTGTGATGACATTTTAGCTAAATTTATTTCCGTGGTTACCTACACGCTCTGTATCGCGGCGGTTCCAAGGTGAAATGTCCACTGCGTGGGACTAAAAGCGAATGTAAATTTCTCCCAAATAGGTAAGGTTTTAAGGTTAATGCTCTATCGAGTGGTAAATAATAATAATAAAAAAACACCACCCTACCATAAACCTAAACCTAACCGATAGTGTAATAAAAGCAAATGTGAGATGAAAAACTAATGAAGTTTTTAAGATTAAAGCGATAGTTCACCCAAAAATGAAAATTCTCTCATAATTTCTGCTGATGAAGGAAAGTCATACACATCTGGGATGGCATGAGGATGAGTAAATGATGAGAGAATTTTCATTTTTGAGTGAACTATTCCTTTAATGCTCTATTGTGTGTCAAATCAACAAAACCTCCCTACCCTAAACCTCAAACCTAAACCTAACCAACAGTGTCATAAAAAGCAAATGTGAGATGAAAAACAGATGAGGTTTTGAAAGTTAATGTTCTTTCTGGTTTTAAATAAACAAAACATACCTTCCTACCCTAAACCTTAAACCTAAACCTAACCAATAGTGTCATAAAAAGCAAATGTGAAAAAAATTAAATTGCTGAAGCAACAAACCACGTCATTTTATGGTGCTTCTGTGAAACTTTTGGCTCAAGTGTCTACTCACATGTTCAGCAGGACTCGTACTCCACTCTGCATTGCAATTGCAATGCTCTATCCGTTGAGCTAAACTGCATCTTAATGAACTTTGAAAAAGCTTGCAAATGCAGTTAGTTATGTAATGCAAACATTAAAATGTATATCGCCTTACAAGTCATGCAATTTAGTAAAAGTGTTTAGATGTCATAAGATAAGAGCACTGTGTGAGGAAATGGCAAAAACATTAACTGATAATCTGCCTTTTTACCCTGGATTTATTTGAAAGTGAATAAAAGTCATTGTCATTGTAGCACCTTCAGTGTTAATTTCATCAGAAAACTGATGCAATTCGAGCCATGTAAAAATCTTTTTGTTAAAATGCAGGTATAATAACGTGATTCTATGAGGCAGGTTCAAATTATGCACATCAGCTTTAAAATACATTAACAATTTGTTGTAAATGTACCTGCACATGGTCCAAATGTTTGGTCACATTACATTCCACCCCAACATTTTCCTTTATCTCTTCCAATCACCAGGTTGTGATCCGACGCAGACCTTTGTTCTACACAGTCAACCTGTTGTTGCCCAGTATATTCCTGATGTTGATGGATATAGTTGGGTTTTACCTGCCCCCAGACAGTGGAGAGAGGGTGTCCTTCAAGATCACTCTGCTCTTGGGCTATTCTGTCTTTCTTATCATCGTCTCTGATACTCTTCCAGCAACTGCCATAGGGACCCCTCTCATTGGTAAACAGATTAAAAATATTTTTTATTGGTAGCGAGTGAAATCCAATGTGATCTAGAATACATGTATAGTAAGTGTATTTGTGTTGCTGCTTGTTGGAATATAGGTGTGTACTTTGTGGTGTGCATGGCTCTGCTGGTGATCAGTCTGACAGAGACCGTTCTGATCGTGAGGCTGGTGCACAAACAGGATCTACAGTCCCATGTGCCCCAGTGGGTCAAACACCTGGTGCTTGAGAAGGCCACAGTCCTGCTCTGCATTCGCAACAAGAAGTTCTGCTCCCTCCTCTCTCAGGGATCTGACCTCCCACTCTACAAAGAGAACAACATGAACACAGGTGGGAGTCCAGGTAATTTTACTGTAGCACATTTTTGATGCAGAACCAACCTGGTCTCGTTAATTCATATTACTTTACCTACCTTTTTGCAAACTGATTTTTACATGACTCATTGTCCGTATCACAGTAGTTTCGATACAACAACGATGACTTTTATTCACTTCTTTCACACAAATCACGAGTAAAACGGCTGATTATCAGTGCATAAACACTTATTGCTCTGTTCTTCATACAATGCTATCTTATGACATCAAAGCAATTTTACTACAGCGCATGAATTGTAAGGCATTTTAATGCTTGCATTACATAGCCAACTACATTTACACTTAGTGTAAGTAGCCTCTGCCTTTTTCGGACACTGCAACCGACAAGATATGATGGCTTCTGGTTCAGTAAATAATAAATAAAAAATAACATTTAAAATATACCATAAACTCACTTTCCTGTAAAAACAAAAACATGCAGCTTTGAAATATACTGTATGAACCAAGAGGTCAGGGTGTGACATTTCAATCCTCTAGTGGTCACACACTTTCTCGTCATTAGAATTCACAAGTGAAAGTTTGTCTAACTTGACCTTTAATACACAACTGAATGCTAAATTTCTTCACATGATCTTGAGTGTCCGGTCTTTTGCGTTTGAATGGAAGTAGATGGAGTGCAAAGTGTAATATGACCATGGCTTGAATTGGATAACAATTTAACATCATGTCAGAATTATGAAATTGCTGTATGATTTTAATTGTTGG
The DNA here is from genome assembly GCF_019703515.2 of Myxocyprinus asiaticus. Taxonomy (NCBI): domain Eukaryota; kingdom Metazoa; phylum Chordata; class Actinopteri; order Cypriniformes; family Catostomidae; genus Myxocyprinus; species Myxocyprinus asiaticus. Next base: position 15,703,508 of record NC_059383.1, read on the forward strand.
ATACAGTCGAGAAGAGGCTGAACAGGCCAAAAGCCTTTTTAAATCACTAAATTACAATTAAAAGTAGAGGATGTGTTTAAAATAGGCTACTTTTAATACTAGGTGAATTTTATTTTAGAAAATAGTTTATCTATCATATAGTTCTAAAAAAAAACAAAAAAAAAAACATGAGATTTGTGCCTGTAATGCTTTTAAAAATATCATGGGACATAAAAATTTACCAAATTTGTGGAAAGTGCCCTGTAAGGAAAACAGTAGGAAAGGACAGAGCAAAGTATACTGTAACCACTGTATTTGTAATTGAAATCAACACTGAGATTCACCATGATTCTTTCAGCCGTGCGCTGCAGCCATCACAGCTGCGAGAGATCCAGAGAAACAGGGAGGAACCTGGGCTTGGGTCTGACCGTGCGGGACAGCTGCCCTCCTGTCATGGACAACATCCTGCAAGAGATCACCAACATCCGTCAGTTCCTGGAGAAGAAGTATGACAGCAGAGAGATTGCTAAGGAGTGGCTGCAAGTAGGGTACGTGTTGGACATCCTGTTGTTTAGGGTCTACCTGCTCATTGTGTTGGCCTACAGCATCACTTTAGGCACTCTATGGTCTGTCTGGCAGAACGCCTGACCACAGGCATAGATCGTAGATGGAAGGCGCCAGTTCTGTCTCACTGCTTAAATAAATGCAGTGTTTGACATGGTTAATGTGCTGTAATGTGATTGTTATCGCACAGCAGAAGAACTTGTTGAGCACCACGGAGAACAAATGTGCTTTTACATTCAAAAGTTATTACTTGTGCACTGCTGTGCTCATCAGATCGATGCAACCTTTTCAAACAGCCATCTCTGAAAGAAATATAGTCAAATGTAGAGCAGCATTTTAGTATTGCATAAATTGTGAAGTGTAAGCATACTCAATACAACAGCATGACTGAGAGTGTCATATTGCTTTTATACAAGTTTAAAGAGGAACTGACATTTCAGACTCAATTTAGCCAGCTATTATGTTAAAGGCAAAGTTCACCCAAAATTGAAAATTCTCTAATTATTTTATCACCTTCATGCATATCCCAGATGTGTATGACTTTCTTTCTTCTGCAGAACACAAATGGAGATTTTTAGAAAAATATTTCAGCTCTGTAGGTCCATACAATGCAAGTGAATGGTGACCAGAATTCAGAAGGTCCAAACAGGACATAAAAGCAGTATAAAAGTAATCCATACAACTCCAGTGGTTAAATCCATATATTCTGAAGCGATATGATTGGTGTGGGTGAAAGATACACTTTCACTTTCACATTCTGGTGTGGTAGTGACTTTCACTTTTACATTGAGCCACCTACTGGCTGGGGCTGGTCAAAGCCTCAAAGGTAGAGGTTTATAGTAAAAATGGACTTAAATATTGATCTGTGTCTCACCCACACCGATCATTTTGCTTCAGAATATATGGATTTCACCACTGGAGTCATTTGGATTACTATTATGCTGCCTTTATGTCTTTTTTGGACCTTCTGAGTTCTGGCCACCATTCAGTCAATTGTATTATGAGGACCTACAGTGCTGAGATATTCTTCTAAAAATCTTTGCTTGTGTTCTGCTGAAGAAAGAAAGTCATACACATCTGGGATGGCATGAGGGTGAGTAAATGTTGAGAGAATTTTCATTTTTGAGTGAACGATCCTTTTAATAGTTCACTATTCCTTTAATTTTTCTCCACCAATGAGAACAGTTCCAACAGAACCAAAGCATGATCACAGGCAAGCAGAGTGAGACAAACAGTGAAACAATCCTGTGCTGTTACATTATATAAATAGCAACATTCTTGGAACGCTGCTTGTCCAATCAAATTAATGGACTGGAACTTAATGTTGTATAATAAACGGTATTTCTGAACTTTGTGCCTTTCTGTCTAATATTCATCCATTTTCTTCCTACATTAGATTAATCATAATGATGTCAAACATGCTCTACATGTAACTTGTATCTCACACTTGTAACTGTTGGAACCATAAATATTAAAGTTTTTATATCGTCATGGCAACAGTCTATACTTTATATTTCCATACCCTTCCATTTAATTTCTGTTAAAGGGATAGTTTACTCATTCTCATGTTGTTTCAGGGATAGTTTACTCATTCTCATGTTGTTTCATACCCCTGTGACTTTCTTCCGTGGAACACAAAAGGAGCTATTAGGCGGAATGACAGCCTCAGTCACCATTCACTTTTATTACATATCTTTTCCATACAGTGGAAGTGTATAGTGACTAAGGCTGATATTCGGCCTAATATCTCCATTTGGGGTGGGGGGGGAACAAGATGAGTAAATGATGACAGAAATGTTTACGTTTGGGTGAACTATACCTAGAAACTTCAGGACAGATTAAAAAAAATTATATCCTGTTATTGAAATCTGCTGTTTGATGAAAGCCTCCAGTAATTTGTATGTACTGTATGTATACTGTATGTCTTGAGAAGATGTTTTAACAGTTGTCCACATCAATATTGTGTTCCCTCTTTTCTGGCCCACAGGGCGGTTGAGTATTAGTCCTTGCCCAAGGACTGACACTAAATGTACTAATTGTAAAGATTTTCAGCACAGTGGGAATGCACTCAGCAGGCCTGGGGTGACTGGATAAATGCCATTGACACCCTACATAATTAAAGAAAAAAAATCAGTTAGACAGTAAATGGGAGCATTGATCCCAATACAATCAATGCGACATCTCTCTAGCCCTGTCAGCACGCTGGGTGTGCTATCTGCTCACCACAGCGCTGAGCTAACAGAGGATACAAGATGTGGGAATCTTGCGATTTATCATCAATTTGTAGGATCAAACATTTCATCATTTTATAAGGAACAACAATTTGACCGATGTCAACTTACAAATGCATTTTATCGTGGCACATTTAATGTAAAATGCTACTTATTCATTCTTTCTTTCTTTATTAAAAATGTATTTATTAGGGTGACTAGTATTTTAATGAATGTTAATATGATTAAATTAAGTGGGGTCCAAAAATTCTGAAACTACTTGTGAAAATGCTTCTAAATTGCATTTTTCTAATTTACATAAAATGATCAGCATAATATCATTTGAGTGAAATGCTTTTGAAAACTTTACATGAATTTCTGAATTTCTTAATATTTAATATGTCCATTAATGACAACATGCACTAGAGCTGGCTGAATGATTTGAAAATGTTTCAAAGAGCATCTTGTATTCTTCAATGGAAGCAAGGAAATCTGATGTTTTTCTACAAAGGAGTTAACATGGTCAATGCCATGGTCAAACTTGCTTATTTGATTAGTGATGTAGAAATAGTGTAGAATATTACATATTTCAGTAACCCTTTACAATAAGGTTGTAATTGTTAACATTAGTTAATGCATTAGGTATCATGAATTAACAATGAACAATCTACACTCACTGAGCACTTTATTAGGAACACTATGGTTCTAATGAAGTGCCTGACATGGTCTTCTGCCTTGAGATTCAACATGTTGTGCATTCTGAGATGCTGTTCTTCTCACCACAATTGTACAGGGTGGTTATCTGAGTTACCACAGCCTTTCGGTCAGCTTGAACCAGTCTGGCCATTCTCTATTGACCTTTCTCATCAACAAGGTGTTTCCGTCCACAGAACTGCCACTCACTGGATGTTTTTTGTTTTTGGCACCATTCTGAGTAAACTGTAGAGACTGTTGTGTGTGAAAATCCCAGGAGATCAGCAGTTACAGAAATACTCAAACTAGTTTGCCTGGCACCAAAAATCATGTCACAGTCTAAATCACTGAGATCACATTTGTTCCCCATTCTGATGGTTGATGTGAACATTAACTGAAGATACTGACCCATATCTGCATGATCTCATACATTACACTGCTGCCACATGATTGGCTGGTTAGCTAATAGCATGTATAGGTGTACAGGTGTACCTAATAAAGTGCTCAGTGAGTGTATTTTTATATTTTTAGAAATGTAATAGAATATGTTGAAAATAACATTAACTGAGATGATAAGTGCTGTAAAAGTATTATTAATTGTTGGATCGTTTTAACTAATGTAGTTAAATGTTTACAAATGCAACCTTATTGTAAAGTGTTGAAGTGTGAATATTTCTTCATAATATGTCATAACATTCCCTTGTAAAGATTTTTCCAATTCCCAAACTGTTCTGTTTGTTTTGAAGTTTAAATTAGATTTTGAATCCCACATTTTTTATGTGGTCTCAGACATTTGGACCTAACTGTAAATGTCAAGCAAGGATAACCAGCAGTGGGTTACTAAGGCCATGTAATAAAACAACTATGGTGAGACTAGAGTTTTACAGTTTTTGGCTGTGCACATCATTACATACAAGCAATTCCATTTCACTTGTATCTGTAATAAGAAATACAACAAAATCTTTTGTGCATTTGGAACTCACATAATAGGATTCCAGTGCCACAGGAATTTCATCTTCAACCAAGAACGGAATGCTAGAGAGTGAAAGTTGCCAATGTAATTCCTACAAGCCATACACAAAATCATAACAAATCACTTCAAGTGGCATTGGTAGGCTGTTACTTGTTTTGCAAATTTATCTTTTGGAGATCGTCCACTGGTTGCTCATGCCTGCTGGTATGGCTCTACAGGGGACACAATTGAAAGATTTGGGTGAAACCACATGCACCATTCAGCTCTACACTATCTAAAGTTCCCTCGTCCATTAGATCATATCTGGATCAAAGAGCAACCAAAGATGGGACCCCTGCTCACCAAACAAAGGCTATTCAGCGGCAGCGCTGTATTCAAGCATCCTAACCCACCCCCTCCTTCCCAAAGCCACCCTACTCTGCACCCCATGACTGACTGAGGTCACATGACATTCATGACAACCGGGAGTCTAGGGTTCCAGCACTGGTACCCCTAATGATGCTTACCTTCCTAAGGCCTCACAAACCGAATATACAATTGGAACCCTTGTGTTTTCTCATATATGTGTATGTATATATATATATATATATATATACACTGGCAGCCATACGTTTGGATTAATGTACAGATTTTGCTCTGTGGAAAGAAATTGGTACTTTTATTCACCAAAGTGTCATTCAACTGATCACAATGTGTAGTCAGGACATTAATAACGTGAAAAATTACTATTACAATTTGAAACAAATGTTTAGAACTTCTTCAAAGAGTTCTCATCAAAAAATCCTCCACGTGCAGCAATGACAGCTTTGCAGATCCTTGGCATTCTAGCTGTCAGTTTATCCAGATACTCAGGTGACATTTCACCCCACGCTTCCTGTAGCACTTGCCATAGATGTGGCTGTCTTGTCGGGCACTTCTCACGCACCTTACAGTCTAGCTGATTCCACAAAAGCTCAGTGGGGTTAAGATCCATAACACTCTTTTCCAATTATCTGTAGTCCGATGTCTGTGTTTCTTTGCCCACTCTAACCTTTTCTTTTTGTTTTTCTGTTTCAAAAGTGGCTTTTCTTTGAAGTTCTTCCCATAAGGCCTGCACCCCTGAGTCTTCTCTTTACTGTTGTACATGAAACTGGTGTTGAGTGGGTAGAATTCAATGAAGCTGTCAGCTGAGGACATGTGAGACTGTGACTGACTGACAAGTTTCTAGAGAAAGCGGTTTCTTTTTTTGCCATTTGTGGCCTAATATTGACCTTAAGACATGCCAGTCTATTGCATACTGTGGCAACTAAAAAAAAAAACACAAAGACAATGTTAAGCTTCATTTAATGAACTAAACAGCTTTCAACTGTGTTTGATATAATGGCAAGTGATTTTCTAGTACCAAATTATCAATTTAGCATGATTACTCAAGGATAAGGTGTTGGAGTGATGGCTGCTGGAAATGGGGCCTGTCTAGATTTGATCAAAAATGACTTTTTCAAATAGTGATGTTGCTGTTTTTTACATCATTAATGTCCTGACTATACTTTGTGATCAGTTGAATGCCACTTTGGTGAGTGAAGTACCAATTTCCTTCCGAAACAGCAAAATCTGTACATTATTCCAAACTTTTGGCCGCCAGTGTGTGTGTGTGTGTATATATATATATATATATATATATATATATATATATATATATATATATATATATATATATATATATATATATTCTTTTCTCTATATTCTTAAGAGAGAGAACTAATTAAAAGACTCATTAGCTCAATGCACCGAGGTAGTATTGTGTTCTATAAATGAGGCACATGATTTCCAAAGATAGTCAGAAAGTGAAAGGAATAACAGCATTTCATTAACCACTGGGATAAACATGGGCTTCTAATTCAAAGAAGGCAGGAACAAATAGAGGAAATCATGCGACACAATGGAAGACTGCTATGGATCTTTCAGTACTGATTCACATCCTCTCTTTCTATATTATATACACATGTTGTATTACTATTATATGTGAAAAATATTAAATACATTAATAAATGTGTTCATTATTTGTGGTCATACAAAAGTGTGTTTCTGTTTTCAATTATATTTAATATTTATATTGCATTTCATGCATTTGGAAAATGTTTTTTGCCAACGTGACTTGCAATGCATGCAGTTTTATTTATTTTTACAGTACATGTACTCTCTGGGTATCACACATAACCTTGATGTTGCTAAGGTCATGCTCTACCAGTTGAGATATAGGAATTTGTGTATGTACAGTAACAGTGGGCTTTAAAATTACACTTGTGAAAATGCTTCTAGTTTGCATTTTTTCTTATTTAATTTTTTTCCCCATTACAAATCATATTATTAGGATTACAATTTGAGTGAATAGTTGAATTGAAATATTTAACAAAAATTACAGAATTTCTTAGTATTGGGATGTTCCTCAAGCTGATGATGCACGTCACCCCAGAATGATTTAAAGGAATAGCTCACCCCAAAAATTTGGGTGAACTATTCTCTCATCATTTACTCCATCCAAGATGTGTATAAATTTCTTTCTTCTGCAGAACACAAACGAAGATTTTTAGAAGGCTATCTCAGCTCTGTAGCTCCATACTATGCAAGTGGATGGTGATCAGCACTTTAATGCTCCAAAAAGCACAGACAGTCGTACTAAAGGTAATCCATATGACTTGTGGTTAAATGAATGTCTTCTGAAGCGGTACGATTGCTTTGGGTGAGAAACAGATCAATATTTAAGTCCTTTTCACTATAATTGTTTACTTCCAGTCACTCTCCAATGCACGTTCATGAGGGGAGCCAGTTCACACTACCTCTCGTGACATAAACGCGTTGGCATGTTCAAATGAAAGCAAAACCAATGAAGCTTGTGAACAGGGTTCTGTTGTAAATAAACAGAGCACTTCCGGTTGTTTCGTGCCTATGTCACGTGAGAGGCTGCGTGTATTTGGTCCTCTCATGAACGTACATTGGCGAGTGAATGGAAGTAAACGATTATAGTGGACCTACAGAGCTGAAATATTCTTCTAAAAATCTTCATTTGCGTTCAGTAGAAGAAAGAAAGTCATACACATCTGAGATGACATGTGAGTGAGTAAATGATGAAAGAATTTTCATTTTGGGTGAACTATCCTTTTAAGAAAGTCCCAAAAAGTAACTTGTGTGCTTCAACAGAAGCAAGGGAATATATGTTAACATTGTCATAATCACAGATTTGCTTATTTGAATAGTGATCTAAAAACACAATAAGCAGACTCATACATATTTCTTATTCATTTTACGTCATAACATTTCTTTGTTTTAAATTTGACCAAATCCAGAAACTTCTAAATTAGATTTTGAATCCCAGATTTGTTTGAATCCCAAAGATGTGACTAAGACTTTTAACCACGCTGTTTTTCAGTCAAATGCTTTTAATACATCGAAGAAAAGCTCAAAATTTGCAGCCTTCACACAAGATGGCAGCAGTTACACTGAGCTTTCGCTGCATCTACCCTGCTAACAATGGCAAATGTTTACAATAATTCAACAGGATCATAACTCAAACACACACACAGAGAGTTAGACAGCTACAATACCAGGGGGAGCATTAGCATAGCAGCAAATTGCTATTATTTGCTCAGATGGTTCCTGGTGTTAACACAGAGCTCTATGTAATAAACACAAGCAGACAGAGGAAAACCACACCGATTCTCTACAGCACAGAGGTTTGTATTCTTAGCTTGTCTCCCTCCAGAATGAAAGAGAAGCAGATACTGCTTTTGTTTCAGTCTATTTCCCCCTGAATGATAATGAGAGTCGGCAGTAAAGACACAAATCCTGTTCTCTTTATGATACACTACCTGTGTGACTCCACTTTGCTATTTATACAATTTCTATACTGCTATCTAAATATTTGAAATATTTAAATCTAAGACATACTTTTTTTTTCTTTTTTTTTTTTTTCTTTTTCTGATTGTTAAGTATGAATGAAATTGTGTTTGCACAGTATCACCTGTAGTTTTCTGGAGCTCTTTGATCATTTTAAAGGCTGTATTACAGGAAGCCTGTTATAAACAACAGCAATTAACAACAACACAAGAAACAGCAAATAAACTTAATAGGATGTAACATTAGAGTTAAATGATATTCCCTAAATTATTTACAGAAAATAAATTAGTATCGCTTTACAAAAAGGTTGTTTAGGTTAATATTAGTTAATGCATTAGGTATCATGAACTAAAAATTCACATTCGTTTTTACAATATTTATTAATGTTAATAGATATATTATTATAGTATACCATTATATTGGTTACACTTTATTTTACAGTGTCTGTGTTACACATATTACAAGTTACTAATATTAATCATAATGTTATTCCAATAATAATAACCAGCAATAATAATAACATGTAATTATCCAGTAAGTACATGTTATTACTATATTGTCACTCAGTAATTACTTATGTGAATATTGAGAAACATGAACACAGTAAAATAAAATGTGTGGCATTTATATAAAATTACATTATTTTAATGTATCTATATGTAGAAATTAACATTAACCAAGATTATTAAATGCTGTAAAATGATTGCTAATTGTCAGTTCATGTTAACTAATATATTAACTAATATTAAAGGAATGTTCCGCAGTCAATACAGGTTAAGCTCAACTGACATCATTTGTGGCATAATATTGATTACTACAAAAATGTATTTCGAATTGAAATAAAAATAAAAAGCAAAAATCGATGTTCCAGTGAGGCACTTACAATGGAAGTGAATGGGGGCCAATTTTTTGAGGGTTTAAACAGAAATGTGAAGCTTAAAAGCACTTACATTAATTCTTCTGTAAAAACTTGTGTTGAGTTGTAAATTTGTTTAAATCATAATTTTTACAGTCGTTTTAGGGTTTGTTGACATTACATCGTCATGGTAATGAAGTTGTAAAATTGGTTATAACTTTACACAGAAAAGGTTAGTACGTGACTCGTGTCTGTACTTTTAAAACGGTGAATATTTTAACGTTAAAAAATTGGCCCCCCATTCCCTTCCATTGCAAGTGCCTCACTGGAACCAAGATGTTTGCTTTTTTTAAGAAAAGGAGGGGTCAGTCAAGATAAATTTTGTGGTGATCAATATTATGCCACAAATGCTGTCGATTGAGCTAAACTTATATTGAACCCGGAATATTTCAATCTTATTGAACAAATGTGACAGACAAATTTAAAGATATTCTCAGCCAGGTGATTTAACTCCATGTAATCATCCATATAAATGACCATTGCCAACACATGAAAAAGCCAGACAAATTTAAGTCCATTTTTTTATTTTTTTTTCTAACTGCAGATTTTAGGAATACAACTGAACATTATTTTGTGACTCATAAATAATAATAATAAAAATAAATTTACTACAAAAACAATCTAATGTTAGTAGGATGTAAAAAATATCTTTCACTATTAAAGGCACAAAAATGTACTTAGTGACAACACTGAGAAGAAAACCTGCAGCATTCAGTCTCTTTAAATTCTTTATTTTTTCACACTCCATCAGAGAACACTGAAATGTTACAAAGAGATGTGTCCGATCCTACATCGAAAGAAAGACTACATCAGGAAACTGATGCCAATATCTGTAGCACGACACCCAGAACGTGCTACAAATAAAATAGCATGTTGCTGGAAAAGACAAAGGACCTTTGCAAAGCTCTAATGCAAAACAAAAATTTGTACAATTAACAACAAACAGAAAAAAAAAAAATTATAATAATAATTGGGCACCTTCTAAGATTAGGCTAAGATTAGGTGCTGAGGTAGACGTAACTATAACAATTCAAATAATAATAATAATAACAAACAAAAATAAAACCCCACAAACAAAACACTATATTTTTAAAGAGCAACTGGACTGGCACTTGTGCTGTCACAAAAAAAAAAAAAAAAAAAGGAGAGATACAGTAGAGAGAGGGAATAGAGTGAAAAAGAGGATGGGCAGAGAGAGAAAGGAAGAGAACAGCTAGAGAGGGAAAAACTGCTTTGTTACATAAAAAGCTTTGTTACGCTTGGTCCGACAGGGCAATTGGTCCTCAGTGCTAATATATATATATATATATATATATATATATATATATATATATATATATAAAAAAAAAAAAAAAAGACAACATCTTGGTGCTTTGTTACTCAAACAGTTTAGTTTTGACCTCAATGGCACATGCATGGCAACACAGCATGAAATGGTTACTCTTTCTATAGAACACCACACTGGAACACAGTGAGCCAACTCCAGGGATGCAATGATGACACTTGGCTTACTGCTTCCTTAAAAATAAGTACTTTAACCAACAAATAAATATGTTGAGTAGGGGCAGTAACATTGCATAAACATCCAACGGAATGTTAAAGGGATGTTGTTGAAAGGTTTAATCAGCAAACCTGTTGCTGAGGTGGAAAAACAAGGATTCAAAGGAATTTTGATTCTCAAACATGACTTTTTTTTTGTCCTTAATAGTAGGATATTCACTGTGAAAAATGCACATATTCCAATCCAAGGAATGTTTAGCTTGTTTACAAAATATTTCTTCTTGAACTGTGTATAAAACACTACAGGATTTCAGCATTTGATCAGTCACCAGTGGAACCACTTAAAAAGACCAAATGCCAATTGATAATAATAATAATAATAATAATAATAATAATAAACAACAACCTCACTTTCACTTGGCTTAGTTGCCCTGAACTCTTTAAGTCTTAAAGTGAGGATACTCTATTTCAAATCTGAGATCATCATGACATCCCTGGAGCCCTGAAGACACCAATAATCTTTTGAAAATACAGAAACTAAGCAGATATATGTGGACAATCTGTTGAACAATTTCATTTAGGCACAACGATATTACAGAAACATCATTAGAACATTGAGGGAAGAACTACATCAATGCCAATATTTTTTAATCAGCATGAGAGAAAAGTGGCATAGAACATTACTTTCGGATTAGTGCATTTGTCACTAATGTGCTCTCTCTCTCTCTCTCTCTCTCTCTCACACACACACACACACACACACACACACACACACACACACACACACACACACACACACACACACACACACACACACAGTAAAAAAAAAAAAAAGAAAAGAAAATGAGAACAGTGACACTGGTATGTCACTTAATATCTTGTATTGTTGCCACATATTGCAAACTCCGTTTTACCCATTTAATATTAGTTGACTTTAGCCATTCACAGAACAAAAAATATATTTCGGCCTTAATCATGGCGCTACTTGTTTTTAATTCTCACAGGGGTCCAAAACGTCCCCAAACTCACAGTGTTTTCCAGAAAACAATGGCAAGACACATGACAAATACATTTTTCTTTAATGTGTCTCCCCATCCCTTCTTTTTTTTTTAGTAACTTCAAGTACAAAAACAAAAAGTTGGCAACATGATTGTTTGAGATATTGTGTGCAATGTAACTGATCATTGGCATCACATCATTTTTTTCTTGTTATTTTCACAAAAGGAGTATGTGGCTGATTTAGTCCTTCACCTGCAATGTATTTGACATCCAGAAAGCAACATTTATCACTATAGGATCACACACTGTCCAACATTACCAAAGAGGAGCAAAGGCAAACGATTTAAACGAGAGAATAATGATATAAAAAAAGAACTACAAAGTTTTGCCCTGCTGAAACCTCAACAAATGGAAAAAGGGACTGACACTGAATACAAAAATATCACAATTTTATATATCAAATGGCCTCTGTTGGCTCTTGCTCAGGACTACACTCATATAAAGAAACATGTCAACTGACAGTAATTTTTTTATTCCTTTCGGCATTGATTACCACTTGCAGTCCCAATTGTCCAACGCACAACAATGCACTGCTGCATATGACCTGTTCTTGGCAGTTCACACTCTGTGAACCTTCTTTTTTCACATTACAAAACTACAATTCTATTCACATATTTTCAAGTTTAATGTTTTTTTTTCTTTTTTTTTTTTTAAACTTTAAAGTACTACACTTCACCTGTCCCATACACACACCGCCCCGATCAACTCTTCCCCAAACTTAAGGCTTTGTCTGCTCTTAAGGTTGTCTGCTCTTGTCTGCTCTTAAGGTAAGGTTTACAAAGGGGGGCGGGGGGAATTTCATGTTTGTCGCTTACAAATTGAACAGACAACACTTGAAAGCATGAGATGAAGTTGCAATAACGCAAAACGCAAACGAATGTGCTTTTGCAAATGAAAAACAAAACAAAACTTAAGAGGTAGCTTACAAAAATGACCAAACCCACAAGCTCTTCAACAAGCAGGGTTAGTAAAAACAAAACAAAACAAAAAACATAATACCAAGTTTGGTAAGATTAAAATAAAAACAAAGTTAACGAAAGACAAATAATCTCTCTTTACCGTGGCACTTAATTTCTTAAGTCCTTAAGTACACGCTGCTTTTCAAATCTCAGCTGCTTGACATCACAGAAAGACAAACACAAGCAAACAAATCAAATATACAACAAGATGAAACAAAGGAAAAATTAAACCACTAGCACATGAGGTCACAAAAAAAACGAGGTAATTCAAGTACGACGTGCTGAAGTAAATCAAGGTATAATAGGAAACACAGACAAAGCACACGAACAAAAGAGTTGATCTGTTCGATTCTCTTATATCAGCCTTTCAGGCTGGACAGACCAAGCCTCGAATCACTGAACGTTTAGATATGTGCGGACGAGCCCTGTATGTCAGTGCTATTCTGTCTCCAAGCCACTGACAAAAGCAGCTTTAGTCATAATTTTGGTCTCTATAACAACAGCATAAACAGTTGAATAGATGTCTAGAGTGAAACGGATGTTCTGTATGTATTGCCAAGTTACTCGCTTCAAACCGTAATGATTTGATCAGACATGTACTTAAACAAGAGACAAGAGTGAAAAACTGCAACAAAACAAACATATACAGTGTGCATAAATGGGTTATTTTGATCAATATAAACTTGCAAGGAAACATCAAACAAAAATTGTCATCGTGAGCTTGTAATATGCATATGAAGCTATGAGACTATGCCAAGTAACCAAAGATTATGTAAAAAAGAAACAATGAAATGACATTGATGAGCAGAGTATTGAGAGCTGAGCTGATTTTTATGCTGGTTAAACCAATAAGCCCTTAATGAATGTGAATCATATGGGACGGATCTACCCACCGAGTGTCAGCCGAGCATCATGAATGTTTCGCGAGAAGCTTATGCCCCAGTTTGCACTAATGGCTCTGATGAACATGACAGTTTATATTTGCTGTTGTGTTCCCGACTGGTGCATCATTACTGACAGATCTAAGTGCTTTGTGCACTGACTCCTCTATTGCAATTACTCTGATAAAAGAAGATCAGCTATCAGAGATAAACAAAGAGAGGGTACAGTGTCTCATTTACAGTGGGAGACAGTCTTATACTAGTATGTACCAGTAGGGGGCGCCTTTTCTAAGAGTGAGTCGAAGGGTGAAATATTGTTAGTGTGTGTTTGTTTTTAGTTTTACAACTGATATAAGGCATAATTAGATATTTAAAAGGATAGTTCACCCAAAATGAAAATCGTCATTTACTCAACCTCACGTTGTGCCAAACCCGTATGACTTTCTTTCTTTTTAGATGTTAGAGTCACCATTCACTTTCAGTGAATGCAATGAAAGTGAATAATGACTAAGTCTAACATTCTGCTTAACATCTCATTTTGTGTTCCATGCATGAAATAAAGTCTTACAGGTTTGAAACAACATGAGGGTCAGTGATGATGACCGAATTTTGTTTTTGCATAATTATCCCTTTAATTGCCTGGGACATAAGTTGATGCCAGATGTATAGAGCAGACTTTCCATATGACCATAATATGAACAGATGAACACCTATAACACAATGCTGAGTACAGAATGCAATAGCAAAATGATTCACATGGATGCGATACTGACATGGTAAGATTTTTTTTTTTTTTTTTTTTTTACTGCCTTTCTATATTCCATCCTTTCCCATTCTGTCTTGCCCAGCCCCTCCAACAAATGTGACCATTTGCTTTTTCTGTCCATTTCCTCCACAATGACAACCTGACTGCGTTTCCTTCCCGCCCCTCCCTCTCCCCTCCTGTGCCCTCTCCATCTCCATCTTCAGACGTAGCAGAGGTACAGGTATGTCTTCTCTATCCTCCAGTCAGGCGGGATGTCTTCAGGCTTGTGGCCCTTCATGTGCTTCTGCATGGCAGAGAGGCTGGGGCAATACTCCAGGCAGATGGTGCACTGGTATGGCGAGGCGCCGTTGTGGGTGCGCAGGTGTTTGATCATGGCCGAGTAGTCCCTGGAGCGCTGGTGGCAAAGCTTGCACTCAAACGGCTTCTCACCTGCAGAGAGCAGAGACAGTGTCAGGATGCCGCAAAACACGTCAAGCACTTGAAATGTATTTATGCTGTACTCTTATGGTTCTATTTTCATATTTGTTCACAGACTGGAATTCTGTAAAAAAAAAAGAAAAAAGAAACCCGCTGGAGAATAGCAGATATACAGCACACCTCCATTTTGATTATACATATGAACATTGATATAGACTTGCTTTTATAGTAGAATTTCATCTTGAATGAGCACCACCTATATGTCAGTGGTGATCCCATTCTTTTTATTTTGATTAATTGGAATTTTTAATTACCATCAAATTGTATCTGTTTGAAACAAATTCAGTACTTGTACAAATACTTGTACAGAGCACTTTTCAGGCACATTAGATGACTACAAGGGCATAGATTTGGCTTGAACATGAAAGGGGGGGGGGGGGCTTGTAGTGTGAAGAAGTTACATGTTTCCACTGATCATTGTATAAACATTGGGGGGGATCTTCTGCTTTATTGTGTCAAAAGGAAATATCAATTTTATATTTCTAAACATTACTTTTGCAAAGAGAATAGAAGTAGATTAAGGAGTCCTGCAACAGATGTTTCGGCCCCCACAGAGTCCGGATTTCAACATCATTGAGTCAGTCTGGGACTACATGAAGCAGCATTATTTATAAAAAAAAAGAAAAAAACAAAAACAAACAAAAAAACAAAAAAATCCTCAGTATACATCATTTTTAACAACTGCCCTAAAACGTTTGCACACTGCTGTCTGTAAAATATTTTTATTTCAAAATATAGAAGTCAGTTTGGCATACAAAAAATGAGAGAAAAATCCATATAGACTTCCATTGAAAAGGTCCCCACACATGGGCTTGTCTTGGGCCAGTAAATGACCATCTAGCAACCATGTAGTAATGCCCTAGCAACCACCTAGCGGAGATCACAAAACACTGGCCTTGCATAAACATAAACTAGTATTATATATATATATATATATCTCTCTCTCTCTCTCGATAGATACATAGATAGATATATCTATATCTATATATATCTATCTATATATATATATATATATATATATATATTTAACTTAATAAATGTTTTCATTGTTATGGATAATCCAATTGCATTTTGACTAAATACAATATTAAGATGAGCTTTTCACTGCTTTAACTCTTTTTACAGGAGGGTTAACAATAATGTAATACAAGATGCATACAGAACTAACTGATCTCACACCTTTTAATTAATTTCCATGACTTTTACAGTCATTCATGATGTGGATAAGGATTTTTAGCCAATTAAATTCATAGCCAATATAGCTGAGAATAACTAGAAAAATTATATTCACTATACTTTTCATTAATATTTCCATGACTTTTTAGGATTTTATTAATTCCCATGACTGTTCCCAGGCCTGCAAAACACAATTTTAAAATGACCTGATATTTTAAGATTTTTCATGTCAATGGTGTGGCAAACATCACAATTACAATTTCTCATACTTAATGTTAGGAAATTAAACAGAGCCCTGTAGCCTAATTAATAAAGGTTGGCAAGTAACTTCTCAATTTGTGCTAGAGACAAGAATGATACTTCAAATCAAGTGGCTTGTTGCTACTTATATAAGTGATCAGACTTACAATATTTACTCAATGAAACAGTGAAAAAAAGAACTTTCATATGGACAAGAGTATAATAGTGACTCGGGGATGTGCACCTAGCAATGCCCTAGAAACCACTCAGAACACCCTAGCAATGGGGAGTATTAGGAAATACAGGGAAAGTTGTCAGCACAACTCTGAGTTTTGCACAGGGAAGCACCAATCACATTTCTTCATTAAAAGGAAAATCTAGTTTACTTCATTTTCTCAAAACAGAGAAGTGTAAGACAATATTGCAGGATGGGGTAATGAATAAAACTAATTACTCCAAGCCAAACAATAATCTGAATCCGCAATTAATCTTGCAGTCAACAAAGGAGCAGTAAAAGTGTTGTAAAAGGCTGTTCAGATCGGATGCATTCTTACGTAAACAAAAGCTAGGCGCAGTGCAACAGGTGTCTCGAGAAGCATTTTGAAAAGTTCTTTTAACTTGACAGCGCATTTTAAAAAACATGGTACTCATTCTCCTGACACAGAAAAAACACAAAACACGGTGCAACAGTCAAAGACGTCCATCTAGCGTATGCTTACATAGAATAACAATGAAAAACAGTGCACATGGATGCATAAATGTGTTAAATGTGAATGGCCCCTAAGATTTAGAACAAATCACAATTTGTTTCTGTTTAGAATCTCGTCTGAAACTTCTTAAAGATTCAGTAACAAAAATCACAGCACATTTGGTCTGACAGAGGAAAACAAGTCATCTAAATGTTGACCTTTAAAAATATCACAAGGGAAGTGTTGATAAGTTGAGGATTGAAGAACGCTCATGTCGGGGGAAGGCATCCTGGGAATGCAGCCTCTGCATTGTTTGCTCTGGTTTTTACGTGTTTAACCGCAGACTATAGGAATCTTGATCTTAGTGGTTCAAACAATGTCATGACCGTCTGCGTTTGCGTATGCAAAGGCCCTAATGAGACAGTCATTAAACTGTTGGAACTCCTGTGGTAGACACACATGTGTTCAGTGTACTTTGACTGCACTGTAAACAGGGCAGCCTCAGATAACCAGGCAATAATGAATTGCAAATGGAGCTTAGTTATTGATTGGCCATTGACGGCACTGGGGCTGCCAATGTCGATGCTTCATCAAGCAGCTCCCTTCTGTGTTTGGTGAACTTTGACTGTGAGCTTGTTGTATTTGTTATCTCGGGAGCCCTGCACTTGCCAACAAGGCCCTGTCCACTACCCCACCCAAAGACGTCAATTATTTGACAGGCTTCCTTGATAATGTGGCTTAACAGCATTGGTTTTGAGTGGCAGAGAGGAGGGGAAAGTCTGGTGCCCATTGTGTGCGTCAGGGAGACCAGGTCTCTACAGTACGCCACTAATCCTATTGTCAAAGAGTGCGCTGACAGCACTGGAAATGGTCTGCCCTTTGATGAGGGCTTTACAGAGTGCTAAAACCCCAGAATCAATCAGATATTAGCTTAACAAGAGTTAAGGAGGCTCCTTGCACCAATCTGATGATTTAAGCCAATGGGCGACAAACAGAGCATCTGCAATGCTGGCATCTGTGATCTAAAATACCTGATATGAAGATCACACTCACGAATGTCAGAACGCTGCTACGTTAAAGTCAATGGAAATTTCCATTCACAACCCATTTTACTTCTGTAATGAGACATATTTCCAAGTGATACAAGATATTCAATGAGAACAAATATAGGGTGGGAATTTATTTTCCATTGGGAATGAATTGGACCATGAAAAGTGGGCGTTCTATTCCAGAATTTCTAATACATCGCATATACACCGTAGCCTGAGTGGCCCAAGTAACATCAGTGGAAAAGCAAAGTCATTTCAAACTAACATTTTGACTTATGTTTTCGAAGACATGAAGAAAAAAATATTTGGAATAATGTGTACCAATAAATTGTTCACGGTAAGACCAAGATAAATGCATTAAGAGAGTAAATAGAGTTCATTTTGGGTTAACAATAACGTAGTTTGCCTATTTTCACTCGCTGATAGGCAGAGTTTAGATAAACAGGAAGTGGTGCACAGTACCTGTATGGACACGGTAGTGGGTCTCGAGCTGGTGCTTGAGGCTAAATTTCTTGCCACAGCCGTTACATTCATAGGGCTTCTCTCCGGTGTGGATACGCTTGTGTCCCTTCAGTGTGCACTCGTCTCGGAAGCAGCTGCCGCAGAACTCGCACTCAAATGGGTGGTCACCTGCTGGACAGAGGCCTGATCAATATATGTGGTCCATGTAAGTCAATGTTACTCTTAAAGTAACAACCGTTAACAGCTGGACTTGCATAAACAGAGCAATAATGATACTATAATTACCCTTTGCCCCTTGTACATTGTCCTCAACTCCAAAAGTTCCAATGAGGTGAACATACAAAACCGGTATTGAAAAGACTATTAAAATTCAAGCTAGCCAGCATAAGTGAACAAATAATGAATAAACAAACTACAGAAAGACTGAAAGAAAGAAGAAAGAAAAAGAAAGGAGCAAACAAAGAGAACAAACAAAAGAATGAATGAAACAAAAAAATAAAAGAACAATCAAAAGAAGAAAAACAGGAGGAACAAAACAAATGACAAAGAACAAACAAAAAGAACCAATTGAGAATGAAAAAAGTATAAAAGAAAAAGAAACATGAAACAGTGAAAAAATAAACTAAATAAAAAAAATGAAAGGAACAAAACAAAAACAAGAAAGAACAAATAAAAGAACAAAAAACTTAGAAAATGAAAAAATAAATACATAAAAGCACGGAAAGAAAAAGAAAATGAACAAAAGAATGAACAAAAAACAAAGAATGATCAAAAGAACAAAAACAAATAAGAGAACGAAATAAAGAAAAAGCAAGAACAGATGAAAGAATTAAAGGTGCTATATATAATATTTTTACTGTACTAAATCATAAAATGACCATAATATGTCATTAGAGAAGTTGAAATACTGGCTTCTTCGATAACAGTGCTACAGCCAGTATATTCTACTTTGAAGTTTCCATTCCTGGCCGGAATTTCTGTTTATGTTTTGGCCTGTGTGATCCCGCCCACTGCCCACTCACCAATAGTATTTCGACACCACCGGGTTGCCAGATTTGAACAAGTTTGCAGGCAAACAGCACTGCGTGCTGCAACCATGGAAGCCAGCAAACCAACTGGATCAGAGATAACAGATTCCACCCGACCTAAAAAGCCTCACCATCCGTCTAACAAACACTATGACCAGAGGTGTAGTAAAACAAGGATAAATATTGGAGATGCCTTTGGAAGATGGAGACAGCTTAAAGCCCAGAAATCCTTTAAAACGGATGCTGAGTTGGTTAATTTGCATGTCAACATTCTGAGCTTCGAGTCTGGGGCGGGGCAGACAACTCTCCAATATTCTGAATTTGGACTGCATTACCCATTTCAAACGCTTGTTGTCAATGTTACATATAACCTTTAATTATTTATTTTTTTTTTTTTTTGTGGATTTCTTCCCCTTTTTCTCCCAATTTAGAATGCCCAATTCCCACTGTGCTTTTGAGTCCTCGTGGCTGCCTCCGCATCTGAGACCGTCAACCCACGCATTTTATCACGTGGCTTGTTGAGCGCATTGCCACGGACAAAGTGCATGTGGAAGCTTCACGCCATCCACTGCGGCATCCACGCACAACTCACCATGCGCCCCACCGAGAACGATCCACATTATGGCGACCACGAGGAGGTTACCCCATGTGACTCTAACCTCCCTAGCAACCGGGCCAATTTGGTTGCTTAGGAGACCTGGCTGGAGTCACTCAGCACGCCCTGGGATTCGAACTAGCGAACTCCAGGGGTGGTAGCCAGCGTCTTTACTACTGAGCTATCCAGGCTCCCACTTATAGCACCTTTAACAAAGAATGAAAAAAGGAGAGAAAGAACAAATGAAAGAAATAACGGACAAACAAAACAATGAAAGAATTAAAAAACAAAAAATAGCAAATGAATGAAAGAAAAAAGAAAGAACAAACAAAGTATGGACAAAAAAAATGAAAGAAACAAATAAAAAATGAAAAAAAAAATTAAAGAACGAAAGGACAAAGGAACGAACAAAGGAACGAAATGAGAGAAAGAATAAAAGAAAAACAAATGAACAGATGGAAGAAAAGAATGACAATGAAAAATGAGAGAAAGTACAAAACGCACAAATAACTACATTTGCTAAAGCACAGGATAGCCTATAATATTTATTTTAAATCAAGCAATTACAAGCTCTCAGAACAACACCAATTTCCTGTTACAGTTGATCTTTTCAATAGTCTCCTGTCTTCTTGCTAGCTAGACGTTCATTGTTATGGATACTCAGAGGTCAGTATTCAGTGCTATTAAGATATTCAGGGGTGTTTCTTTTTCCCCGGTCTCTACAATAATTGCGTTCATGTGTCTCACAATCAGCTACCCATATATCACTCTCTCCCCATACAGATGCACGACTCGTGTAATGCCAGTCGTGTAATGTTCCCCATATTTAATGCATTTCGCTTCTGTGCTGAGGGTTTAAGTCATTGTCTATGACCTACGCGTTTCATTATCTGGCTGTCCGAGCAGCACCGTGCCTGGGAATAAATTGCATTTCTCGTTATGTACTGTCATGCTCAGGCTCTTGCTGCCTCCCCTTACCAGACAATGTAAATTTCCTCAGGCACGTTTTGAGGGGAGACGCAACTAAACGCTTCACATTTACTACGTGGCTGTTCAGGCTCTATCTACAGTCTGCCAGCAATAAGAGAGAGAGAGAGAGAGAGAGAGAGAAAAACAGACAAAAATGCATTTCAGAAATCAATAAAAGTGGCAATATTTATTTGTCTGCATGAAGTTATCAGTCGCTCCCGCTGTAAGAAATTTTGCACTTTCAAATGCCTCCTCCGCAGCCGAGATCACAATCCATCACACTCCGTGGCTGCTCTCCGGCACGCGACAGGAATAGTAATCCGCCAAATTCACCTGAATTTAATTGCACCTAAGCTAGCGCTTCAATCAAAGACATCTGCACTAGCCTACAGGCTTCTCATCACAAATGCCCAAGAGTTAAATCTGCAGGCACGGTAAAAGCATCTTTAATCTTTATTTGACTAAATAATCTGTGACAGCTCTCTTCTAATACCACAAGGGACAAATTCATATCCTAATACAAGCAGGGCATTCTTTTAGGCTACCTGTTATGTAAATGCATTGTGTTTCTGCTATAAACAGAAGGCAATCTGCTTATCAAATTCTGTTTGGCGGCTTAGCTTTTGTTTGGAATATATTAAGCTTTGAGGCAGTAAAGATACAAGGTGATAGATCAAGATGCTGTCACGGAGCGCGTGTTCATCTGTTTTTTTCTGTGTCTGTCTGAAAGTCTAGTGGCTGTGAGGCACAACGAGGGCGGAAGACACAATTGAGAAGCTCGGGGGCTGCCACCTGCGTCCCTGTGCCCCGGGTTGGGGGGTGGCTTTGATGGCATTGTACCTGGCCAGGGTCTGCGGGCACTGCCTGCTCTCTAGGGCCAAGGCTTACGTTAAGGCAGAGGCAGACTTCATTATGCACTAAGCAGCGTAAATCAAGGATCCATCACTGCCAGGGCCTCAACTGGCCTGCGCTATCAAACACAGCTGCAAACACAAAACACTCGCCGCAGATGGAAAATGGGCTCCGAATATAACACAAGCGCAGAACAACAACGGAATATTAACGAGGGATGGCCGGCAGCGTGTAGAATCGTGCGGGGGGAGCGAGGGGGCTGCCATGATTATCAGCCCTAATGGATGCCAGCGTTTGCTCACACTGTTGTGTGTCTGTAAAAATACACATGCATGTAGATTCAAGAATACAAATTCCTCTCTAAAATCAGTAGAGACGAGTTGAATCAATCTGTCAGAATTGGTTCCGCATCAGAATTTAGACTGAAGTATGACTGAAATAAAATGAAAGGTTAGGTTTGAATTAGTCAATAATGACTGCATGGGCACCTAATTACTCTTTTAGGCATTTTTTGAGAGAGTATCACCACACAGCATCCGAAATTAACACCAATCGCCAGATGCGAGTAAAAACTGGCGATGGCGAGTAAATTAAACTAAATGGGCTACTCTGAAGCTGTATTAGAACAACCCAAAAATCCCATTGTCACTGGGTCAACACATTTTTATTTTTTTTTATCAAAATTATGCAAAAATACAGTTTCATTGGATTGCTATATGGTTTCATATAGCAATCCACCTTCCATTGGCAGGTACGTAGCATTAAAGGGACAGTTCAACCATAAATTAAAATCATGTTGTTCCACATGACAGCCTAACAGGAGATGTTAGGCAATATGTTAGTTTCAGTCACCATTCACTTTTAATGTATGGAAAAAATGTGCAATGAAAGTAAATGGTGACAAACATATTACCTAACATCTTCTTTTGTCTCCCACGGAAGAAAGTCATACGGGATTGGTACAACATGAGGGTGAGATGATTATCGCTTTAATTTTGGGTCTGGGTGCCACTATTGGTGAACTGGCAAGGAGAAAACAGGGAAACATGGAGCTCTCGCTGTCCACTGTTTCTCCAGAGAAACATCAATGCGCTTATAACATCAGTGATTCTTTCCAGCATTAAAAAAAATACAGAATGAATGAGATTAAGAAGATCAAAGCAGAATTAATCACAAGCAGCGCCTCTTCTTTTTATGTTCTCCTTTTAAAAAAATCTGAGATTTACTTTCAGTGGTTGTTGCAAGTGCCAATAGCGGTACTTCTCTTTCAGCTCCTTGACAAAAGCCCCCACATCACATTAAACGGGTGCTTGCTGCTGCTCATTGTAATTTAATGCACGCCTACAGAGAATTGGGTTCAAACTATCGCGACGCTGCATCACCGCCGCTCTCTCCCTCCACGTGTCTGCGGCAGGGCAGGCCGTTGACATTTATGCATGTGGGCGGGAGTCGGCCTGTCATCTCCAATGTGCGGCCCAGCATGGACAAGTGAGTACAGTAAGGGCTCCGCCACCCTGCACCATCAGTCGCCCAATAAGGGCAGGGCGGAATGTAAACAGGCTCATCTCCCCACTTTCGCTTCAAATATTAATCGTGACCACCGGTGAGTAAAGTAGCTCTGACACGTCAGGCTGTTATTTAAGGTCAGAGACGAGGCGGGGAAAAGCCTTTCTGGAGAAAATGGGATTTATTTCCAGCGTCTCATATTCGGAGACAGTAATGGAGACTGTTCCTTGAGTCGCCTCATCTGCTCAGCCATGTGTCTGGCCACATGGGGATGGAGCAGGCATATAGCGGGGCTAGCCTGACTGGGGAGTGTGATATCAGTGCTGTCACAAGCCATCACAGCGCTGTGGCCTTTCGCTAAATGACATGTCACTTCAGCCTGCTATCTTCATTCCATCCACCTCCATCCAGAAGGTGCTGATGTTTGAGAGGATGACAGTTAAAAAAAGGAAACACATTGACTGTACTGCAATCCTGATTTAAACGATACAGGGTGAGTGTTTAAAATAATTATTCGGTTTGATGGATGTGCATTAGAAACATCAAATCACTAAATTAATATATATTTCTGGTGCATTTCAGAAATCTGGATAGGGTCCTAAGGTGGAATTTAGTCAATGTTTATTAGCTTTGAAGCCATCAATATACTAGGGTACTCTAAAAGGAATAGGTCACCCAAAAAAGAGAATTCTCTCATCATTTACTCACCCTCATGCCATCCCAGATGCATTACTTTTTTCTTCTACAGAACAGAAACAAATATTTTAAGAAACATATCTCCACTCTGTTGGTCCATTCAATGCAAGTGAATGGTGGCCAGAACATTTAAGCTCCAAAAAGCACAAAGGCAGCATAAAAGTAACCCACGACTCCAGTGGTTAAATCCATGTCTACTGAAGCAAAATGATAGTTAGGGTGAGAAACAGATCAATATTTAAGTCCTTTTTTACTATAAACTCTCCTCCCTACTCAGTAGGTGGCGATATGCACGAAGAATGCAAAACACAAAAACAAAAGAAGAAGAACTCTTAGGAGAGACGAGCGCTTAGGAGGGCTGTTTGAAAGTGGAGATTGATAGTAAAAAAGGACTTAAATATTTATCTCTTTCTCACCCATACCTATCATATAGCTTCTGAAGACATGGATTTTAACACTGGTGTTGTATGGATTACTTTTATGCTTCCTTTATGTGCTTTTTAGAGCTTCAAAATTCTGGCCACCTTTCACTTACACTGAATGGACAAACAGAGCTGAGATATTCTTCTAAAAATCTTCATTTGAGATCTACAGAAGAAAGAAACCATCTGGGATGGCATGAGGGTGAGTAAATTATGAGAGAATTTTCATTTTTGGGTGAACTATTCAACAAAACTAACCTTTAGAAGATACATGCATTTACATTTTACAGTCTTTCTCTTTTGGAAAGAGAAATACCACAGGCAACCAACTAGCAAGAAGAAAATCATGATTAATGGTTGCGATGTAATGACAGCATTTTGGCTATTTAAAAAAAAGGAAAAGTTCTTTCATATGCCTGCCCAATTTTTCTTTTTCAATTTGAAATTTCCTGTCAACAAAGGAAATAAAACTGCTCTTTTTAAATTATTTCATGGGGTGTTTAAGTGTATGGAAACTGAAGGAACAAAGTAACAGTTAACTATTCCAACTATTAGTGAAATAAAGAGTTGATCTGAGACCTGTGTGCGAGCGGAGATGGCGTTTGAGTGCGGTGTGGCTGGGGAACGTGCGGTTGCACTCGCTGCAGATGTAGCTGCGCACGCCTGCGTGAACCTCCATATGCTGCTGCAGAGCTGTCTGCGTCTGGAATCGCTTCCCGCAGAGCAAACAGAAGATGGCCATATCTGATCCTAAAAAAATGACAAAGAGAAATTTTAGTACAACACCAATCACAGTATGCACGTTAAAGCTAAAGTTATAATATTTTCTCCTATCCCGGCTTAATATGCAGAGACAACTAAAGTATAAGTAAGCCATTTTTATGTTGATTTCCTCAAAGTGTAACACTCTGACCCCAGCTTAGCTGGGCTATGCGAAAAAAGAATTTCACTGTATATGTTCAAAATGCATAATGCGTGACAAAAAATAAAGGCTTCTTCTTAAAGGCTGCTTCTTCTTCTGGTGTTTTCAAAACGTTGCTCTGTTTGAGCATGATGAAAAGCCTGACATAGCAACATTGGCTCAACCAATGGTGTGAGTGTGGGGCGGGGTTAACTGTTCGTCTGACCAATAAAAGCTGGGAGAGTTTTCAGGAAACCTATTTTTTTGCAATTTCTTTTGGTGATGCTAGTGACAGAAATGTCAAGAAATAAAAAAAATAAATAAAAAAAATTGCATTATTTTGAATCTGGTGTCATCGTGTGTTCACTGTGCAAACAAAATGCAAAAACTTAAGATATTCAAGTTGGAATAGAAAACAAATATTTAGAAAATACACAAGTGCCTCGGTGGATCAATAGAAGAATCTAAATCAGTGTCAAAGGAGTAGAGATGCACATTAAATCTGGTGCCACAAGAGGCCAGCAGGCAGATAAATCCAATGATATTAAGGAATTAATATGAGCAAACCACTGAAATCTCTGCAACAAACAATGCTCACACCTGGGTGTTTAAACTGATAAAATGTGCAAAGTGAGCAATTTTGTTTCTCTCTCCAGCTCTCATTATTTTTATTTTTTTTTTACTCTCATACAATCACTTACACTTCACACTTTTTTCCAATTATCAGCCTGCAGAAAACTCTGGGGAAAGTGGGAGTGTTTTAAGCTCTACTTCTATTTCATGAGTCGATAACACATCTTTGGGGCAAAGCTGCCACTAATTTAAAAATCTATGAAGAGCTCCAGTCTCATGTTCATAAAGTGTGATCAATCAGCATTTGCTGGAAAAAAAGGGAAGGGAGCGATTGAGAGGATGAGGATGAGGAGTTAGAGATGAGTGAGAGACACAGGGAGTGCTGTTCTTAAATCTCAGACAGTGTGGCTAAATTATGGCTGCTTCTCTGCTAATAAATTCTGACAAACCTCTAGCTTTCTCTCTACTCAAATGCCTCCCTCCCTCCTCCATCTCTTTCCTACAACTGTCTCCTCCTTTAATGACTCCTAATGTCTCTTGGTTTATCGATGAAAAGGGGGCTATTGATGGGGGCTGATTGTGGCAGGAGCTACCAAAGAACTTTGGGACCGTGACAAGCAGCACTCTGAAATATAAAGGAAAGTTTGTTTCAGGGCTGTCTGGGGCAAGGGCTGAACACATTGTTTTGCCCTAGGCAGGTAAAAAATGGTTACTAAATGGTTTTGAGTGCACTTGATTGGGCTGTCTAAACGTGTACACACGCGAATGGGTGATTTGTTCAACGGCATTTTTAGAAAAAAAAAATTCCCCACATTTTCCTTTTTTGAAATTCAAAACCAAATGGACATGACACTTCTGGTGTTTGGTATCTGTTGCACATCCGAGATGTAAATAAGGAATTAATTGTAATAAAAAGGCAATTTTCAGGGGGTGGATGGAGGGAGATAAAAGACAGGGTGACAGAAGAAAAGAGTGGGGGGAGGAAAGGCTGTGTGGAATGTGAGAGATTAGGTGGTCCTGACCCGGAGAGCTCAAGGGTCTGGATAGGGCAAATGGAAAGACTAAGGCACATCACCAGTGCTGCTCCAGGATTGCTCTTAAAATCCCATATTATCAGCAACTAAAAGAGTTAATAAAGACGGTTTGCCTGCTTTTCTTTCTAGTATTGTCCCCCTAGGAATGCCCAACCAATGACCTTGTACTGTGGGGCCATACTGGTAAACTATTTGGAGATTTGCCCACATTTTGGATCAATTTCATCTACAGTAATGTGCTTTAGACTACTCTTTGGAAAGATTGTAACCTTATTCCAAATCTAGTATTTTTTTATGTGTGTGTGCAATTATGTATACATAGCACCACAGATGTCCACATTTTTCACACTGTGCCTAAATATTTCTTGCATATATAAAAAAGGCAGCACAATAAATTACATTCATCAACCTCATTAAGTTCAAATCAACAAAGAGATTTGTTGGTTTGAGAATACATACTATAATATTTAGAAACAGAGGCTGTGTTTCAAATTTTAAAACATCAGAGGAGAATCGCAGTGGACATACTTGGATATTTTGATAGTTACCACCAAAACCTTACACGCATAGAATGGCACTTGCGTTTGTCATTATACTATAATATATGTCAACGGAAGCATGCAAAGATGAAAGTTAAGCTTCAATAGAGGTTTACTTCTGCAGTTTAGGGCAGATTGTTTTCATACAAACTCAAACTGTACCGGAGTTCTCATGAGCCAAACTCCAGACCATTTTACCATGTGGATTTGGAAAACCACTTACACACCAACCAAACGAACCAAACTCTATAATGTCAAACGGAATTGGATCCACACCAAAAGCTCTAGTTTGAAAGCACCCTCAGATGAATCCCTTAAGGAGATTGAATTCTGTTTCCATTAATGGTAGCGTACAACATATCAAAGAAATCTATGTTGTGCTATTTAGGCTGTTTTATAATAACACTGTACTATCAAGCCAAGCAATGTTCACTGATTTTATTCTTAACAGGTTTTACATTTTACCTTTTAATGTACCAAATTTCTCAGGTGGTAAAAACACTATTTTTGAAGAAAAAACACTATTCTGGGAATAGAACAGTAGAAGGGCAGGGGGGACAGCTGATAAAGTGGCAGCCATGGAGGGAAGCGCAGTGTCCGTGTGATTGGTGTTAGCCAGAATTAAGTGTTCCTCAGTGTGAAGTAAAGAGCATCACTAGTAAATGGTCTGGCTTGTGAGAAACTCTACTGTGAGAAACTGAAGGGCAAGGCTGAGAAAAGAACTAGACAGAGAGAGAGAGTGTGAGAGAGAGAGAGAGAGAGAGAGAGAAGTGGCTGACCCAGTCGCCTCCATTACAGTGCAAAACTGAATTGGACAAAGTGACACCTGGATAGAAGACTGCCTTGGCTGCAGCTGCCTGCTGCTGAGTTTTGGCATAATTTACCTCCACACCCGTGTCTATTTATAAGGGCCTCTTGGCTCTTTCGCAGTGTTAAGTTAATGGCCTTGAAGAGGCATTGGCCGTTATTTAACAGCGGGTGCGCTGTGCCATGTAGGTGTTGGGGGTGTTCTGCTTGTGTTCACTATTACTGGAAACACCTCCATCCTCCTGGAGGTTTGTTAGACCCTCCTGGCTCCGAAAACTGCTTGTAGGACAACCAGAATACCATGACTAGCATAGTTTGACACATAAATCACCAAAAGGTGAAGTGTGTGATTTCTGTGCCACTAGTGGCACTAAATGGAATTGCACACATAATGACTCCCTCTGCTACTGGTCGGACAAAAAAGTGCCACTTTTGTGTTCCATGGAAGAAAAAATATAATTTGTGTTTGGAACAACATGAGGGTGTCATTTTTGGGTGAACTATCCCTTTAAGAATGCAGTACGGCATGAAAGCAATATTGGAGTTTGTACTCAAATAAATTGAACAGGGCTGTGATTAAAACTTAATGTGAGAGTTAGAAGATGTTACTGCATTTCCCACAGGGCTAGTGTGTGTACAGAGAAAGCCCACACCGAGCGTGCATGTCGTTCTAAGCTGGTGGGACCAAAGTCAATTAGCTTGCTTTTCAATTCACTGGTGTTGATGGGATACAAACTCCCACAGCTCTGTGTCGGCACTGCGCTGAGGTGTGATGTCACCTGTTGCTCAGTGAAGAGCTTGCCATGATGACACGTGCAGTGTGCAGGTGAAATGTTGCGTATGAGTGTGTACTTCCCGATGTTGTCTGATGGGTGAGGTGTGCTATGTGTATTCAGACAGGTATAATATTTCTGCCAAAGCTTGTACATACAAACAAACAAACATGTAAGGGATGACCTTGCTGAAAAGAACTGCTTAAACCAGCATTGCTGTTCTTAGCTGGTTTAAGCTGGTCTAGTTGGTCTCTCAGCCTGGCAAAGGCTGACCAGCTAACCAGTTAGTTTTAAGCTGGTTTTTGACAGCAGGAAAAGTACAGTCAGATGGTCATTATCACAAAATAAGGTGGAATGTACATTATCCCAGTTATAGCATTACGGTAAATAAACAAATGGATATGAAATATTGATCTGATATTGATATGAAAGACATGCACAGAAACTAGCACAGCTATCTAGGAAACCTTGGACAATGGTACAGTTCGGATATAGTTTGGCAGTCATTATACAAAAATATCTGACTTCAAAAGGCCTTGATTAACCAATCACAATCAAGTATTCCAGAGAACTGTGTAATAAGAGTATACTGCATTTAATTTCAACAACAACCCAAATATGATTGCGTCCTCGAGTTGTAACATTTTAATAAATAAGTTACTGTTTCAAAACTACAATGGAAGACATGCAGACAGAATGGCAGACAGACAGATTAGATGTGTCTGCAAAGCATATAGGCTTACATGTCATATGTGAGAGCTGGGAGTCTATGTACACTAAGACTGTATGCACTCAGACAGGCACAACAGATTGAAGCAGAGAGGCTTTGTTCAGAGGCCTGCTTACTTTCCATCCAACCATCAAAAACGCCTAATGGGAAAGTGCATTTAATATGTCCTTGCATATTGTCATGCATTGTTTGTATGCCTTTTGAACCAGACCATCTGTAGGGGTTTTCAAACCCCTTTTTTTTTTTTTTTTTTTTACATATCTCCAGACTCCATTCCGTTGAATTTTTGTATTCTGAACAAAAAATAAAATAAAAAAAATAAAAAAATGAAAAAAAATGAAATCAGATTTTTATAAATCAGATTAAAATCAGATTTTTTTTTTTTCTCCCCAATTTGGCATGCCCAATCCCCAATGCGCTCTAAGTCCTTGTGGTGGCGTAGTGACTAGTGTGGAGGCTTACGCTATTCTCTGTGGCATCCACGCACAACTCACCACGTGCCCCACTGAGAGCGAGAACCACATTATAGCGACCACGAGGAGGTTAACCCAACGTGCCTCTATCCACCCTAGCAAACGGACCAATTGGTTGCTTAGGAAGCCTGATTGGAGTCACTCAGCACGCCCTGGATTCGAACTTGCGACTTCAGGTTTGGTAGTCAGCGTCTTTACTTGCTGAGCTACCCAGGCCCCAAAATCAGATTCTTAGGATGCATTTTTCAAAAGATTTTCATCATTTGGAATGCGTATGGTATGTAATGTAATACACTATAAAGTATGCAATATTATCTGGAGCTCGCTGAATACACTCTTTTTCACACACTCTTTTCTCAAAATGAACTACGTGACATTCACAATGTAGTCAATAGTGAATGAGTGAACTAGTCAGTGGTTTCTGACATGATTATCACTGAGTTGAATACTGGGGTGAGATGACATAATAGAAATGAGCAGAGGTAAAATTTCAGTCTCTTTTCACACTGACAGCAACTCCCAGTTAATGTGTGTGAGAGAGTCTCGTGGCATTGTGCAGACACTTATATCATTACTATAGCAACTGATGTAAATCAATCTATCCATCCATCCATCCATCCGATATCCTTAATACAAGCTAAATTAACTTGTAAAGCAAAATTTCATAAGATATTATGATTTGTTTTCAGACAATATATCTTGAATTAAGTTCATGTATTAAAGAATAAATCTAACAAAAATTAGTGAAGTTTATGCTTTAAAACATGAAGTAATAAAAAAAATTGGCCAGTGGGGAAAGAAAAATAGATTTTATTCAATATATGCATATATTCTCTTAAAGCAAATCATTATCTGGCACGATGTTGCGTCTCACATAAATGTATCTTGATTAAGGATGCTTAGATATTTTCACTGGAAAACAAGACAAAAATACAGATTAAGAACATGATTTTTACAGTATACAAAATGGCAGTGCAGACAGTCAGTCCTAAAGATCAGATTTGAATCCCAAATCAGATTTGTGTGCAGTGTAAACACAGCCAGATAAGACTTTTTCCTCCTCAAACATGATTGCAGAGGCAGCTTCTGTCTCTTAGAAAGAGAGCGAGGCAAAGAGAGAAACGGATAGATACAGAGTTGTTCCAAGAGTGTTTTTATGACAGAGTGCTTCAAGCTGCTGGGAAGTCAACAGGTACAAGCTGTTCCAGAGGCTGTGTGTGTGTTTGTGATGCGATATGTCTCCAGACTCTCTGACCGGGATGTTCGTTCGTTCGTTCTCTCTCTTCTCTCTCTCTCTCTGGCTGACACCAAATGAGCCCAGACTACAGGAGGACTGCACATCCATGTAATCCTGGAGAGTGGCTGGGCATAATGTGGTATTAGAGAAGCCAGAGGCTTTCGAGGGGGGGGGGGGGGCTGCGGGTGGGTGGGGGCGCAGCGACTGACAGTTTTGGTCTGGAATACAGAGCATGTGACAGCACAGAACGCTGCCTTAATGCATTCAAAACGCCTCTGTGCCTCTGACAAGAAAAGCAAAGGAAAGAGCTTCAATGAATTGTTTATTGATCTAACAGGAGGAGAGATTGTGAGACGCGAGACGGAGAGAGAGGGAGAGCGAGGCAGAAACAAAATAACATTTTTGTGTGTTACTATCAAAGTGTCATTGGTCTCCGAAGGTCTGCCTTACAAATACATGACACCCCGACATGGGGGATGTGCAAAATACGTGATTTGATTTAACAGGTTTTCATCTCAAGTGGTGGCTTTTTCGAATGAGAATTACAATGGCAGACTGCATTTAAAAGCCTTAACTTGATGCTTTGAAGGGAAAGAGAGAGAGAGAGAAAGAATGGGGACAGCGAAACCTCTGTTAAACCGCTGAAAAGATTACTTTTCATTCAGGGGCTGGTACCTTTCCAGACTTTGCACCAATAATAGTTACAGATAATTCACTTTCGTGTCGGGCAGCCACGGCGAGATGCGGCGTTCTCAGATAGATTAATGCCACCAGATGTCATTGTAGAAGCCATATTAATTACCTCAAGATAATGTCATGGAACCATATGGTTTCTCCAGAGTCCATTTAGACAGAGAAAATGTCTTCATCATTCACAAACCCACATGGAAGAAATTGGCCCTATTGACTTTGACAGGTGTTGGAGGCAGATTCTTCATAATTAAGTAAGCTTTCAGCACTCGCCTGACGTGACTGCAACGAGGATTCGGTAAAACCGAATGTGGTTTAAGGTGGCTGCATGGTTCTGCAGTGCTGGTGGAAGGCAATGTTGAAATCGCTGATCTAAGATCTGGCATGTTTCCTTCTTGGTTAATGCGACACCATGTATACACTGAAAGTTACTGATGATGCATCGTGACGAAGGTCCAAGGTGCATGTCATCTCAGAATGCTTACAAACATGGACCAATCAGCTGTAAGCTTGATGCTAGAATTCAGCAATGGTAAAATGGGTTATATTTATTTTTTCAACGGAAATCCATTAGTATTAAAATTCACTGTTCTATAATTTTGGTGTTGCTACAGGTACATATTCATAGTTAGAAATGACACATGATTTAAATTAGTAGACCAGAGAGCAGAACCATCAATAGCTGTCTTTAATGTATCAGTCAAAATGTATTTAAATATATAGCAAATAAATCCATAGAAGTTTATATACACATTATGTGTTAATAATATTATTAATCATCTGTCTGCCCAAGTATACATGACACAATGTTGGGGGTTATATATGAGTGGACCCACCCTGCGTTAGGACTTCAAAAGTCACAATGTTCCTTTAAGAGTGGAGAATTTACAGTGCACGGCTGCCCCTCCCCTTGGATATGGATCGTTTACAAAGCAGAGGACCGTGCTTGATTTTCCCCCCATCCCACAAATCCGATTTAATCAGACAACCCTTGCAGTGCGGCTCCCAGTAAGAAAATGGATAATTAGTAAACAGGCAGCCTCTCCTCTCCTTCATTGGCATTCGCGCGGGGTGAGTGTCGCATTTAAAATGCAGCCTGATGAAGTCTACAAAATCAAACCATTTGTTACTCCTATTGAAGAGGCTTCAGGTCACTAGCAATTAAATTGGAATTAGTGCAGGGAATGAGATACGGACAATTCTTACCAAGGAGGCGAGAGTGTCTAGATGATGTCTGGAGCTCTCTCAAGTTTACAGTGCTGATGAGTCCCGTAATAACTAAAGCTCCTTTCCTCTGTGAAGCAGAGGACATACGTGTACAGATCTGGATTTGTTGGGTGCAATGTTTTCGCCATCTAAGGCTTTGGTTAAACAGAACATGAATTTGATTTGTTATTCAAATCTGATATTTTGGACTTACCATCGCACTGTCGTTTGGCAAGTGATGAAATCAGATTTCACATTGTTTGTTTAGACAGTGTAGACAATATCCGATGTATCTAGATTGGTTGCCATAGTAATGACTAAAGGTGTCAGCAGGACGCCAAGACTGTCAAAAGAGGACAGGAAACTGGAAATTTTGTCCATCATGACATCTCGTAATCTTCATTACTGCATTTATTCATTCATGCATGTGTCCGAAATTGTTCACTTATTTGCTCATTCGCTATTCAATATAGATGTGCGTAGTGTATAATATTGCATACACGTTGCATCACATATGATGAAAACAACCTGACTATTCACACTGAAACATTTTCCAAAAATCTGATTTCGAGCCGCATATGGATACAGTTTGGATTGTGTTTTTTGCTGTTCAGACAAAACAGTTTTGAGTTTTGATGCTAGTCTGAACAAAGCTTTTGGCTTAGTGGCACTTGCTTTTATGTCCGAAAGACTTTGCCTCTGATGTCCTCCACAATCTGACTCAAATGACACATATACTCATAAAACATAGCAGCTCCCTGCTTCATTCATTTAAATATAGCAATCGATACAAAACTGTCACCACATCGATGTGTAACCCAAGTCATTTTCGTCCACTGCTTTAGTAATGTGTGTAATTTACTCTTTGCAGGCTACATTTGACAATACTTTTTATTGACAACCGGTTCAGGGACAATTTTTGTTCAACTGCTGTCTATGTGTGTATGAGCTAGTGTCTGTACATCTGTGATGTTGTCCGAAGGACAGCCCTGGCTGTGCTGTTCATGTGTTGCGAGTTATTTTGAATGAATAAAAGGAGGAGGGAGATGCCATTTACTTTCCACAGTTGATTGGGCACAATGGAGATGAGGTTACCAGTGGGAGCTTGTGTGTGTGTGTGCTGGTGAAGGGTTGTGGAGATGGGAGATAAATGAACTGCAAATGAGAAGGAACAGCTCCTGCAGTACAGCTGGCTTCCGAATTGCTTGCTTGCTTGGCCGTGGCAACCAGGCGAATGGTTGCCAAGGGTGTCAGTTCAGTGTCCCTCATTTGCCATACGAGTGTTGCACTGGATTGTAATTTTGCATTGTGGCCAGGAGGGGTCACTCTGCCCTACTAACCTCAAAACTGTGGAACTATATGACAAGTCAAATAATCTTCACACAAATAAAAATTTATAGAAATAGCTGAATACATACCACATACAATGCACAAGAAACTGGATAAATATTTCTAACACAAAACAACATGGAATTTTAATGATTTTGTCAGTGCCATTACTGCCTAGCAACTAAATTGTAGTGTGGATATTAGATGCAATTGAAGAATCTAGTCAATGTAGTGAATCAGGCTTGATGTATACAAGTTCCACATTTGAAAATGAGGCTGTGTGGTGTTAATTGGTGGTGGAACAGTAAAAGACAAAAAAAGAGAAGGAGAGAGAGAGAAAAATGGAGAAAAAAGTGTGTTTGTATACGTGTGTGCATGTGCTTTTCCCCTCTGGGCGTATGCAGAAATGGTCTCTATGCAAACCTATTACTGGGAAGCACATCAGAAGGATGAAAATTAATGATTCTGTTCCACCAAATGACAAAGTGCCACCATAAAGAAGATCTGCACAAGGGAAAGGTAATTCAAGGGTCCTGTTTGTTCCCACTTTCCTAAAAATAGTAAAATGTTTGTTTACCGGTTTTGATTCCCTTTGATCCCTATCTATTTCTGCTCATAATGGAATGCCTGCTAATCTTTTAAGATGGTTTAACGTGATTTATTTATTCAATGTGAACAGCTAATATGAATTACTAATCTGTTTGACATATCAGATATACAAGCTTATTTCAATCTGTATGTTTGAATAGAATACAGAAAATTCAGTAATTGCTAAAATGATAAAGAGGGAAAAATGGTAACATATTTAAATTAGATTGTATAAGTAAAAATTTGTTAACTTAATTTAATGACTTAAAGGGATAGTTCACCCAAAAAATGAAAATTCTCTCATGATTTACTCACCCTCCTGGCATCCCAGATGTGTATGACTTTCTTTCATCTGCAGAACACAAATAAAGATTTTTAGAAGAATATTTTACCTCTGTAGGTCCATACAATGCAAGTGAATGGGTGCCAAAATGTTTAAGCTCCAAAATCAACATAAAGGGAGCATTTAAGTAATCCATATGACTCCAGCTGTTAAATTCATGTGTTCAGACACAATATGATAGATTTGGGTAAGAAACAGATCCATATTTAAGTAATTTTTGTTCATAAATTCTCCTCCCTGCCCAGTAGGTGGCGATATGCACGAAGAATGTGAATCACCAAAAACAGAAGAAGGAGAAAGTGAAAGTGAAGGAAAAAGGATATTGATCTGTTTCTCACCCACATCTATCATATCGCTTCTGAAGACATGGATTTAACCACCAGAGTCGTCTGGAGCACTTTTATATTGTCCTTATGAGGATTTTGGAGCTCCACAATTTTGGCACCTATTCACTTGCATTGTATGGACCTACAGAGCTGAAATATTCTTCTAAAAATCTTCATTTGAGTTCAGCAGATAGAAAGAAATTCATACACTTCTGGAATGGCATGAGGGTGAGTAAATGATGAGATAATTTTCATTTTGGGTGAACTAACTCTTTAACAGTAAGGCTGTATTCGCTAACATTAGATAACATGAATTAACAATGAAGAATTGTACATTTAAAAATTAACATTAACCAAGATTAATAAATATTGTAAATATTGTTCATTGTTTGTTCATGATGCCTTATGCATTCACTGATGTTAACAAAAAGAACCGTGCAAACAGTTAATTTCTACATATACTGATAGGTTTTAAAGCTTTAGAGGTGTATACATTTAAATAAGTTAATGCATTATGAACTGCCATGAACATTGTGTTATTGTACGTAATTGTTAGTTCATACCATTATCATTAATATTAAACTCATACCTTTATCATTAATATTAACTAATGTTAACAAACAGAACATTATTGTAAAGTGATAAATAAGAAAAACATTGGGTGATCAATAAAATGAGCCTTTTAGTCTTTCCAATGTGATGTCATCAAAGGTTAGATACAATTGGCTAAAAAATTATTCATAATTGGTCCTTTTTGCTTCTTCTCGAACCTGACTGGTTGGAAACCAAACCCAGGTTGATTGACGCAGGCTGACCAGGGTCCATTGAAGTAGGCAGGGGGCTGCAATAAGCCGCAGGTGAAGGATTTACAGTACGAAGTGGGCAGCTGCTGGCGAGTCTGACTGCGAATGTGGGGATAAACTGACTCCAACACTATTTCACCCTGAGATCTACCCAGGTGTCATACTGTCCTGCAGCTCAACAATAGCAACCCCCTACATCCTGTCTGCAAATCTTCCTGCCTGCTGACATCTCACACCCTCCAGTAATCAAAGAGATGACGACAATAAAAGAGTGATCTGACACTGTGTGTGCACCTTCCAGTGTTCCCATGTTGCATTTACAAGTCTATTGTACACGACCAGTCAAAGGTTTGGCCACGCTGGACTGAATTTATGTTTCATGATCTTTAAAACCTTTTGATGTAAAGGCTAATGCTTAGTTTTGAAGACAAATATAGATTGTACCTACACCTTAATTTCTGCACAAAACTACACTTTTTGTTTTGTTTTAATGGATGAGTTGGACCAGACAGTAAAGGAAAAGCAGCCAAAACAATCATGGATACTCTTTATGGATACTCTGCACTCACTGCTACCATCAGGTAGGCGGTATCGCAGCATCAGGACCCGCACCAGCCGACTCCATGACAGCTTCTTCCCCCAAGCAATCAGACTTCTGAACTCTTGATGTCTCACGATCAATATACATCAGCACTGCACTTTATTAATCTTATTATCTCACACTGGACTGTCATAAATTATAAATTATACTCTCTCTTAACAACACACTGGCAACTGACTATCAACTGGCAGCCTGAATGTCAATACAGTACAATACAACCTAATGTATATTTAATATATACTTTATATACTATTTTTATTGTCTAATGTGTATTCTATATTGTGTGTATTGTATACTGTACATTGTATATTATTATTTGTATATTGTGTTGTGAGAAATTGTGTATTTTAGATATGTATATTGTGTTGTGTAAATCTGATGTTTATTGTAAATTGGTATATGTCTCATCACTGTCATGACTGCTGTGTTGCTCGGAACTGCACCCAAGACTTTCACCCAC
This sequence comes from Myxocyprinus asiaticus, assembly GCF_019703515.2. Lineage (NCBI taxonomy): Eukaryota > Metazoa > Chordata > Actinopteri > Cypriniformes > Catostomidae > Myxocyprinus > Myxocyprinus asiaticus. The sequence goes on from NC_059383.1 coordinate 15,741,455, forward strand.
TATTGCACTTGTGTATATGGCTGTGTGACAATAAAAGTGATTTGATTTGATTTTAAATACAGTTGAAAAAGCATATCAGGTGGATACCTAAAGAAGTTGGATAAGCAAAGGGTTGCTACTTTGAAGAAGCTAAAATATAAGGTAGTTTTGGTTTTTTCAACATTTTTCATCACTACTTAATTCCCATACATCCATTTGTGTAATTGAATAGTTTTGATGACTTCACTATTACTCTAAAATGTGTAAAATACTACTAAAGAATGAGTATTGTAGGTGTCCAAACTTTAGACTGGTAGCATACAGTATGACAGTACACATAATAACTGATTTTGAAGATGAAGCAAGTTCCACTTGAACATATATTCCACAGGTGCTTTAGTCCATAAGTTTATCTTCCCTTGAAGATATTAAAATGAAAGACTGGGGTACATAAAAGGCAAGTGACTTTCTTCCCTACAAAATAAACTGACAGGAAGTCAACCATAACAATTCACTGAACTCCCTCTCTCCGTGTGATTTATTTCCAGTGGCCATCTGGACAGTGGACCAACAATGTGGCAAGCACTTTGAATGACCAGCCACATTAGTCATAGGCTTTTACCTCGACCCCTTATGTCCCTAATCTTAACACTTTTAGGCTTTTACTGTGATCAAATGACCGTAGCCCCATTTTCTCACTGGCTACTGACACGGTCTTTCCCACTGGACAAAAGGCTTTGAGCTGCACACCCCCCACCCCACTCTTTCCCCACCCCACTGTTGCCACTATCTCCAACCTAACTGACAAAAACAGTTTAAGTTTGTTTTGCTTTCTGAGACGACAGGAATGAGAATGGAACTCTAAAGCCACATGGCTCCAAAAACATCACAATACTTTTCTGAATAAAGTGTGTGTGGGGGGGGGGCGGGGGTGGAAATGAAGCAGTGGCAGTGTTAATCATATCTAAATGCATTTGGATAAGCATGGCCAAGTAACATATATAGATAAAGGTATTACGAATAATGGGAATGGCATGCCTCTTTCTAGCTTAATGTAGGCTTTTGTGTGGCTTGCTGAGGAAATGAGGGCCTGTTGCCCAGCGAAAGCACCTTCCCGATGGAGCATACAAGTTCGCTTTGTTGGGCTCCTTTACAGGGTCGCATGTTTTAAATTCATCATTCCAAATGAATGCTCAACGAGAAGGCACTCTCTGTCACAGGAAGGCTCAAATGAGAAAATGGAAGGCAATCAACATGCTCTATAAATTGGAAGCCAGTGGCATAATAGAGTGCAACAGTTGTCTTCTCGGGCACCATTAACAAACCCACCCGAATGAAATGTAAAACAATGTTTTGACTGAATATCCGAAGACTGCATTGGAAAACAGGCATATCACTTGTGTGCGACAAGGTCATGTGGCGCTCGCTGAGAGTGCAAGCATTTCAGTTATCGAAGGAACTCGAATAAACACTTCATAATCATCCATTTATAGAACAACTGTGCTACTTTTTATCTGTTTACAAAAATATTTACTGAAAGTTTAACAGTAGCAGGTGCTAAGGCTTCTATTCCCAAAAACTTAAGTCATTGTTATTAGCAAATCACTGAGAATGGCAATTGAGAAATGGGGAAAAAAAATAAAGAGACAGCAATGGAAATCAGCAGAGGAAAACAAAAAAAGATGCGAATTCCAAGTTGCACTCCCCAAATAGCTGACAGACGCTGACTGTCTCAATTAAGACTGGGGTTATTTTCCTAATGATCCCTGAAACATGTCTTTTCAGACCAGTCTGACCCTGACCTTGAGGACAAACAGTAAACCGCAAAGTCTTTGTGAGGGAAGAAAAGACTTTATTTATAGATCAGCTGAGTGTCAATCAAGAGGCATCACAGCTCTGGGAAAACGAGGGGCCTGGGGGAAATGCTTTTGAAGCAACTAATATAGAGGTTTGTCTCGATTGCTTCAACCCCTTTTTTAATTCCATTAGAAAGCCAATTGATTTGACTCTGCAGCTACGCTGTTCACTCACAGGTATAAATCCTTGGTGAATTCAGAATGTTTAAAAAAACATAATAAAGTAAAAAGATGTTCTCACTGTGAGAGCACATTAGAGAATGCATTAGACAACTAGAGACACTCAGGGTTCATGGGAAAGTCAGGGTCTTACCACTTCAATGGCAAAAGAAGAAAAGGATACATTATCAGTTCGTAAAACTCAAGCACACCAAAAAGACTGCATCGCCCTATGATGATTTTGTGGCATGTTTAATTTAGAAAGAACCAATTAATTTACATTTGGTACTGGAGGAGGCACTTTCACCAGCCTGTCATTTATCCTGTGTGTTAACACCTGTTAATTCACGATCTCTCTGGTAATGAGCTTTTAAAAAGGAAAAGAGGGCTTTGCATGCCCAAACACATTTCCAAAACACACACAAACTACATCTTTCACAAATGTGAAGAACTGGCTCTGACGGATAGATTGGCCAACTGTTGGTCAATCCCAATGAGAACCTGGCTGACATCCAATCCTGCTGTCTGATTATCATCAAAGCATTTGTCATGGGAAAAAACATGGGAGTGGCAGTCAAATAAGATCTTAAGGTGATATCTTATTATTCTGACCACATACAAGCAAGACATCATCCTTACCCTAGAACACAAGCACTTCTTGTCACTAACTCTCCCTCATGTTTTTCCAAACCTGTATGACATAAAAGGGGATGTTAAGCAGCATGACAGTCTCAGCCACCATTCACTTTCACTGCTTTTTTCCAAACAATGAAAGTAAATGGTGACTAAAACAGTCATTCTAAACTAACATCTACTTTTGTGTTCCAAGTCACATGGCCTTGGAACAACATCATGATGAGTAAATGATGCTCGATTTTTCATTTTTGAGTGAAATATCCCTTTAACATATGCAATATATCTTCCTTTTAAATCACAAACACACTATATATTTTTTACATCCACTTCTGTACCTATATGTGAGCGAGTGTGATATGCTTTGGAATTATTTTTATCAGACTGTCAGGTAGCACAAACAGCAATATTTTCCAAAAGCAGAAGCCTGTGGTCAAAAATGTCATTCTGTGAATTCACAATGCGCTGCATTCGTGTGGTGTGTGTAAGTCCTGAGAATGAATCAGCGGGCGTGCGAGAAAAAGAGAGAGACGGAGAGAGAGAAAAATAGAGAAATGCAGCAAGAGTGACAAAATCAAATCAAATCGATGGCACTACACAACATATCCAGTGCACACCTTAATCTGCCACACATCAAGGCTGTCGTCTGGGTTTCGATTATATTTGGTTTGTTTGTCGCTGCAGAAGAGCAATGGCAAAAAAATATAAAGGGATCTGTTTCATAAAGAAAGAACAGAATATAAGACTGACGTGTGGTTGATCAACACAAGCATAGAACTGTAAACAAATAGTAATCACATGACTCTTCTATGTAACCAAAGTTCTACAGTCATAACAACAGAACCGTCATTTAGTGGACATGTGAAATCATATACACATTTTGACTGTTCAGTCAAGTGACACTTTTCATAATCTACCCACCCAAAGTTAGTGTCTCTTTTGTTTCACAGAAAGTTATCAAAATGTGAAAGTTACTCTATGCTGATCAATAACTATTAAGCTCAATTGCAATTTCAATAGCTTTATTTTATTTACTATAAATATATACAGTTGAAGTCAGAAGTTTACATACACCTTGGCCAAATACATTTAAACTCAGTTTTTTGCAATTCCTGACATTTAATCGTAGAAAACATTCCCTGTCTTAGGTCAGTTAGGATCACTACTTTATTTTAAGAATGTGAAATGTCAGAATAATAGTAAAGAGAATGATTTATTTCAGCTTTTATTTATTTCATCACATTCCCAGTGGGTCAGAAGTTTACATACACTTTGTTAGCATTTAGTTGCATTACTTATAAATTGTTTAATTTGGGTCAAACGTTTTGGGTAGCCTTCCACAAGCTTCTCACAATAAGTTGCTGGAATTTTGGTCCATTCCTCCAGACAGAACTGGTGTAACTGAGTCAGATTTGTAGTCCTCCTTGCTCGCACATGCTTTTTCAGTTCTGCCCACTAATTTTCTACCGGATTGAGGTCAGGGCTTTGTGATGGCCACTCCAATACCTTGACCTTGTAGACTTTAAGCCATTTTGCCACAACTTTGGAGGTATGCTTGGGGTCATTGTCCATTTGGAAGACCCATTTGTGATCGAGCTTTAACTTCCTGGCTGATGTCTTGAGATGTTGTTTCAATATATACACATAATTTTTCTTCCTCATAATGCCATCTATTTTATGAAGTGCACCAGTCCCTCCTGCAGCAAAGCACCCCCACAACATGATGCTGCCACCCCCATGCTTCACGGTTGGGATGGTGTTCTTCGGCTTGCAAACCTCGCCCTTTTACCTCCAAACATAACGATGGTCATTATGGCCAAACAGTTAAATTTTTGTTTCATCAGACCAGAGGACATTTCACCAAACAGTAAGATCTTTGTCCCCATGTGCACTTGCAAACTGTAGTCTGATTTTTTTATGGCAGTTTTGGAGCAGTGGATTCTTCCTTGCCGAGCAGCCTTTCAGGTCATGTCAATATAGGACTCGTTTTACTGTGGATATAGATACTTGTCTACCTGTTTCCTTCAGCATCTTCACAAGGTCCTTTGCTGTTGTTCTAGGATTGATTTGCACTTTTCACACTAAACTACGTTCATCTCTAGGAGACAGAATGCATCTCCTTCCTGAGTGGTATGTTGGCTGCATGGTACAGTGGTGTTTATACTTGCATACTATTGTTTGTACAGATGAACGTGGTACCTTCAGGCATTTGGAAATTGCTCCCAAGGATGAACCAGACTTGTGGAGGTGTACAATTTTCTTTCTGAGGTCTTGGTTGATTTCTATTGATTTTCCCATGATGTCAAGCAAAGAGGCACTGAGTTTGAAGGTAGGCCTTCAAATACACCCACTGGTACACCTCCAATTGACTCCAATTAGCCTATCAGAAGCTAATTGGCTAATTGCCTAAAGGCTTGACATCATTTTCTGGAATTTTACAAGCTGCTTAAAAGGCACAGTTAACTTAGTGTATGTAAACTTCTGATTCACTGGAATTGTGATATAGTCAATTAAAAGTGAAACAATCTGTCTGTAAACAATTGTTGGAAAAATTACTTGTGTCATGCACAAAGTAGATGTCCTAAACGACTTGCCAAATCTATAGTTTGCTAATATGAAATCTTTGGAGTGGTTAAAAATTAGTTTTAATGACTTCAAACTAAGTGTATGTAAATATATATATATATATATATAATTTTATGATTATTGTTTTTGAGTGAACTATTGCACTTTATTTAATATCATTTATAATATTATACATATGTATACATACACACATATACTTGGGGGGGATGCAACTGGTGCCCCTCAAAGAAAAAGTCACCCATCTAAAAAAAAATATTACTCTTGCTTGCATTTGCTTCAATATATCAAATAAAAAGCAAAATGCATGATTCTCACAATTTACAAAGTACGAAAGTCTTTGTCTGAGATCTAGAATGAATGTGAACAAAAGAAGTAAACAGCTAAGAATGAAATAAAAAAAACAGGTAAAGTGAGGATTTAGTATGAATTTGTCAAGTGCACAAGCTATGAGTTAACCAGCAGGGGATGCTCTATCTGCTCACCTGCCATTGGAGGCAATGGCCACACAAGCTTTGAGTTAAGATGTACAGACAGACCTCATATGACCCCTCAGTATAAGAATAACATCGAAACGTGTCATTTTATACATGAAAATCGCTTGTTAAACACAGCGCTTTTTCACTTGTTTCAAGTGAATTGATCCATATATTTGCACATGCACTGTTATGTGGCTTTCTTTGCAGAAACAAATAATTTAAATATTAATATAAGGCCATTATGGGTCGAGGAACAGAATACACTCTACCTAAAATGAATTGGAAAAGTAACTACAGAGTAGATAACATTACTAGGCAGCTCATGGGGCAATGGGCAGTTTTGAAATAACAAGACCAGACATCTTTTTAACAAATTTACACTCGGGTGTTTGTTTCATAATGTCTCTTCTCAGACTGGTACAAATGAGACGTGAGCATTTAGGAGCCTCTGGTCTCTCTCAGGGCCATATATCTCATAGACCTTGAGCCCTGCAAATTACAGCAAACACAGGATAAGACTCTTGTATCTAAAACCAGACCAGGTTGTACGCCACACATTCTTTTGAAGGGTTAGTCTGAGCCCCTGGTGCTCTTGGGCAGAAACTAGGCACATGCCAGCATAATACATCCTTTTAACAGAGCTTGATGATGTATTTTCACTTTAATTTAGCAGGACAAATCAAGCCTTTTTTCTCTCTTGATGTACACTTTATGCTGATTGTTACGGCCCTGGTGATTAATGTTAAATTTTTTCCACCAGATAGCGTTATAGCAGATACTCTACAGGGTGGAGTCACGGAGCAGGTGTAATGAGTCACCTGAAATGAGAGCTGGCTTGGGTGGGCTTATATATAAAGGCCCTTCTCCCTAGAGTTTTTTGCCTCACTTCACCAGCACCTCCTGGATCTGTTGAATTTATTATGTTATTTGCTTTTGTTTAATTAATAAACATTTATATTTTATGTTAAATTGTATCCACGTGTGGCCTCCCCTTTATGTTTCTCTGCCTTGAGCCAGGTGGTTTGTAACATAATTATATATAAAATTCATTATAATGTGTTATATTACCATAACATTAATAAAATAAATTTAGGAAACTAGTCAACACTGTTGCAATGGGAATTCAAATACAGCTAATGAGGGAGTGACAGTAAACAAGGCATCATTGCCGTAATCCAACTCTCTCTGTTTTTTTCCTCTTGACAAGTCAAGGAAACATTATTGTGGATTTTTGCTTTTGGAACAATATAATTTGCTATGACCTCCTCCTCTAAACGCAAGCTGAGCCACTAACCCTGCTATAGTTTAGTTCTGTGTTCCAAACACCAGAAATTTGAAAAGGGTCTGTGGCACATAAATATCACACATCTACACATCTAAACATCTCAGTGGGAGCACCTCATGCTGTGAGAGCCTCGAGCTTCTCTCGTTTGTATGAGGAATGCGCAATCTGTTTGTTACGACATGCATGTCTGACAATTGCAAGAGTAAATGAGAGACAGTAAACAAGACCTGGTTAACCTTGCATGCAGAGTGTGACTCCTACCAGTCTCAGGTGAATGTTTATCAGTGTAGAAATCCCTAACCACTCAGTCTATTGGGAAAAAAAGATACTGCATTCCTGAGAAGAGAGGGAGGGAGAGGACTTTTTCTTTCCTCCAAAAAAAGGGCACAGGCCTTTCACCCGGCCTGGAGACCTTCCCTGGGGTTAAAGTGTAATCCAGGGCATATGACCACAAAGACCTGAGCCTAAAGGCCAAGGACTGGCACATTTTCTGAATTACACTGTCCTCCTGAGCTCTGACTGACCACACATCAAAGGCTTACAGGGCAGGGTGTCCAATGACAGCTTTTCACCAAATCGCCAAACCACTTCTTTTCTTTCTGTGTATTTGTCATTTAAATCTTTGTAGTTGAGTTGGGTAATATGACCTAGGATAACAGTGATTGGTTAGAAGAATTTGATAAAGTGAACAATCTTTTAAAACTGACAGAAATCTGTGAAATCTGACATGAGGAATTAGCTTTTGATAATTTTCATAAAATCAAAATAATAAAAAAAAAAAAAAAAAACTAAATCGCACAGATTATTTACATATTAGAGCATAATTCTTAAATCAAGCTTCCTGTTGCTGCCAGATTTTTAATTAGAAACTGTTTATAAGTACATACATATCTATTATTATGCTTTAACATAACAGTTCCCCTTACAAAGCTACAATTTGAGACATTTTACAAACTTGCATTCTCACTGCAGTTACTCATTTTCTTCAATTCCATGTCAATATTCTTTAAAAGAAAAGTTCTATGTGAATTTAGGACCAATGGGGCCTTTAAAGAAAGGCAAAAGTGGAAAGAGACAGGAAAAAAGAGAATTGTTCCGTTGACATTCCCATCCCCCGTTTTCCCAGGGTAAAAAGGAGAGTTAGTGGAGAAAAAGGTTTTATGTGTCTCCTGTCCAGGCGTTCACTGTACAAAAGGAAGCAGATTTGCAGATGAGGTGACCCTTTGACCCCTGAAGCCGTTGAAAGGTTCTCAATGGCAGAAATCGCACATAATCAATCACAATGTGATGCTGTGGTCAGCACCAGGCTGCACAGCCAGCCTCTCTGAGCCGGACTGTAAACAGACACCAAACTCCTACAGGTTGATGGGGGGGGTGGGGGATGGAAGGCCTAAACTAACATTCAGCATTCCTATATCCTTTTCTTTCTGTGCGTTTACACTACACAACTGGACAATATATGGACTGAAAATTTCCAAGGGAAAGTAGATATTGCTGAAGCATTTATCACGATACACGGTATTATCACGGTATTGTACTGAATTACAAAACGGGTTGAAAGATAAATAAACTTTATTATTGTTCTTAATTACAATATTTAATTACTTGTTTTGTACTTTTTAAAAGTACTTTGCAAAGATCAAACCATATAAGATTCAAAGAGACGTGGTTTTCAAAAGTCTGTGTCCAATGCTTCTATTTTGCATTTATCTAATTTATAATGGTTTATTTTCATTGCAAATGAACAAGTAACAACAATGGTAACATTTTGAGGGAAAAGTTGAATTGAAAAAGAATAATTACTTTTACAGTTTCCTAGTAATTTGGTATGTATTCGTATTAAGTGTTAGAGTGTTGGGAATGTTGATTTATTGATGGAAATGCTACAGTGCTTTCAGAAAAAGCTAAACAATTTGATTAATAGGTTATCTAGAAATTTTCACTGTATTTTGAAGTGCTCACGATAACAATATTGTGGATGTTAATTATCACGGTATACCTTATTACTGAATATCGGCAAATGTCTAATTACAATGAGAGGAAATCACTTGCATTTGCAACAACATTTTGCACTATGCATCTAAAATGTATAGCCTATATTTGGCAGCTGGCTGGCAAATGTTTAGATTTCACTCACCAGTGGATTTTTCAGCAGCAGGATCCTTTCACTGCATGCTGAGCGTAAAAGTTTGGTTTGACTCGTTCGGTTTTCAAAGACAAGATCCACGCAACCCATCTGTCACTGAATAAAGTCTCTTTTAATACCCTTTATGTTCTTTACAGTCAGTTGTTTATAAAAAAAAACACAAAAAAAACCTTTTAATTCTAAGAATTCATAGCACTGATGAGGTCAAGCTATTTGAGTCCTCTCGTTAAAATGTGCTCATTTACAGATGCTCTTTACAGAAATGCCAGTAAGAGACAGTACCGTTTTTTAGCACATGTTCAACAAATCAATGTACCGTTGAAGTCAGAAGTTAACATACACCTTAGCCAAATACATTTAAACTCAGTTTTTTTTTTTGCAATTCCTGACATTTAATCGTAGAAAACATTCCCTGTCTTAGGTCAGTTAGGATCACTACTTTATTTTAAGAATGTGAAATGTCAGAATAATAGTAGAGAGAATGATTTATTTCAGCTTTTATATCTTTCATCACATTCCCTGTGGGTCAGAAGTTTACATACACTTTGTTAGTATTTGGTAGCATTGCCTTTATATTGTTTAACTTGGGTCAAACGTTTTGGGTAGCCTTCCACAAGCTTCTCACAATAAGTTGCTGGAATTTTGGCCCATTCCTCCAGACAGAAGTGGTGTAACTGAGTCAGATTTGTAGGCCTCCTAGCTTGCACATGCTTTTTCAGTTCTGCCCACAAATTTTCTATCGGATTGAGGTCAGGGCTTTGTGATGGCCACTCCAATACCTTGACCTTGTAGACTTTAAGCCATTTTGCCACAACTTTGGGGGTATGCTTTGGGGTCATTGTCCATTTGGAAGACCCATTTGTGATCGAGCTTTAACTTCCTGGCTGATGTCTTGAGATGTTGCTTCAATATATACACATAATATTCCTTCCTCATGATGCCATCTATTTTATGAAGTACACCAGTCCCTCCTGCAGCAAAGCACCCCCACAACATGATGCTGCCACCCCCATGCTTCACGGTTGGGATGGTGTTCTTCGGCTTGCAAACCTCGCCCTTTTACCTCCAAACATAACGATGGTCATTATGGCCAAACAGTTAAATTTTTGTTTCATCAGACCAGAGGACATTTCACCAAACAGTAAGATCTTTGTCCCCATGTGCACTTGCAAACTGTAGTCTGACTTTTTTATGGCAGTTTTGGAGCAGTGGATTCTTCCTTGCTGAGCAGCCTTTCAGGTCATGTCGATATAAGACTCGTTTTACTGTGGATATAGATACTTGTCTACCTGTTTCCTTCAGCATCTTCACAAGGTCTTTTGCTGTTGTTCTAGGATTGATTTGCACTTTTCACACTAAACTACGTTCATCTCTAGGAGACAGAATGCATCTCCTTCCTGAGTGGTATGTTGGCTGCATGGTACAGTGGTGTTTATACTTGCGTACTATTGTTTGTACAGATGAACGTGGTACCTTCAGGCATTTGGAAATTACTCCAAAGGATGAACCAGACTTGTGGAGGTGTACAATTTTCTTTCTGAGGTCTTGGTTGATTTCTATTGATTTTCCCATGATGTCAAGCAAAGAGGCACTGAGTTTGAAGGTAGGTCTTCAAATACATCCACAGGTACACCTCCAATTCAGTACACCTCCTATCAGAAGTTAATTGGCTAACTGTCTAAAGGCTTGACATAATTTTCTGGAATTTTCCAAGCTGCTTAAAAGCACAGTTAACTTAGTGTATGTAAACTTCTGACACACTGGAATTGTGATATAGTCAATTAAAAGTGAAACAACACTTTACAACTCAGCATGCCCCGGGATTCGAACTAGCGAACTCCAGGGGTGGTAGCCAGCGTCTTTTACCACTGAGCTACCCAGGCCCCCATAATATCATATTTATTGATTGAATACATGGATTTGTTTTAAAAACTAAAATGTCACCAAAATTATGAAAAAGTAATAAAATATAATTAGTAAAATGTATATTTTCATAATATACCTAGGTTAGAAGGTCCCATGTATCATTAACAGCATTAGCTGGGAGAGAATTTCTTTGATATGTAAGAAAAATATTAAATTATACCCATATGAATTTAAATTGAATCGAAATCGGAATAAAAACGAATAGAGAGAGATTGTGAATCAGATTTGAACTGGGAAATCAGTATCAATACGTAGCCCTATAAGACACTTTTAAAAATTCAGCATTTCCACATTTGCTAGTTTTGGTCTGCTTGAAAGCTATGAAATGCTTGTGGTGTCCAAATTGTTAGTAATTTGTTCGTGTGGGTCAGTTATCTTCACTGAGTCAGCTGGACCGTTTCACAAATTTGTATGAAAGAGTCATTAGTGAATTGGTCAATCAAAATCTTTCTCACTGGTCAAAAAGTATGGGAGACCTGATCTATGAATGGAATTTCAATGTGAAGAAAAATCCAACAAGTGTTTTTTTTCCACAGATGTTTGGAAATAAAGGACAATTCTGTTCATTTCTACACAAACACACAAGTGACGTCTACACACACACACAGAGCATCTGAACCCAAGGCCTCTCTAGGTCAGTGTCTTAAGAACAAGACGAAAGATTAACTCAGACCACCCCACACCCAGCCTTCATGACTGAGCAATCAATGGTTGAGTATTTTCAGTGATATCTTATCTAGTTCAGCATTTCATTTCTTCTGCTTTGTGTGACTTGTGAGCGAGTGACCAGATGTCATCTATCAAAACAATCCTAGTCTCTCGAAACCTGCTATTAACTGATAAGGGCAAGCCTCCATGGCATAATGGCTCCCACCTGAGCTCACAACTCAACACGGGCAGGAGAGAAGGACAGAGAAATTAAATAAAATCTTTTATTTAGTCATTTTATAATTTATTCTCATCTGTTCAAGATTCATTTGAAACATTGCAAATCCTTTGGCAATACATTGTAACACATTTGAATTGAAACTGAATTGAAAGGAGAAGGGAGACAAAAGACAAGGTGGAGGTGGGAAGCTTACAAAGGCAAACATCACTATCACTATTGCCATTGCTCATACTTAGTGTTTGAGGTTTGTTGAAATCCCTAAACCTAAGTACTAAACTTCAGTGTGTATCCTGCAATGTATGTGCTGCAGATATACATTATACCTCAAATCGTCTGACTTGTTAAGATTTTATTACTTTTCTAAGCAATCTGACTTAAGGATTTTGCCAGATGGACAGTAAAACAGGCATAAAAAAAAAATCACTTAGAAAGAGGGACTGAGCCATATCTAGGAACCAGAACATCTTAGGCTGTTTACACCTGATTAAATTAAGATGTGTTTTGGGGCAGTCCGTTCACATGCGGACAGGTGAGACATATCACCGTTTACACCTGGTCGGAAAATGCATCTCTTTTGATTACTTATGCTCGGATTTTGAGGGGAGGGTCACTGATTTCATCTGATGACATCAATCAATTCATCAGTGTGTTACTGCATGATAATAAAGCAAAAAAAAAAACAAAACAAAAAAATTGTTTCCCAATTATACTTGCATTTAATCCAAGCACAAACATTATGTTTAGAGCGGAATTATCAACTTTTCAGTGGAATACCTGTATTAACTGAGCTCCGGGTTTGTGTGTGCACACACCTTTCATTTGTGTCCCTGCATGTTGATATCAGACATCCTGTGGAAGTTTTGTGAAGTTCTTGTGCATGTACAAGTATGCCCTTTTTCAAATTTTCAGATTGTACGGTTATTTCCTTTCAAAACCACACTTAATCGGCACAGTTTAAAACTTGTTATGCAGCTGTTGATTGACAGCTAAATAGATGGTGCTTAGCTGCTATTTGAATGGATGAGCAGTTACACAAGCCCAATGTGGTCATATGTGTTTTTGACCAAATTCAACCACCTCCAAATGTGATTGAAGTGGACAAATCTCAAGAAGTTCTGGATGTCCCATTTTAAAAAGATCATCCAAAATGCACCAAAGCGCATCTCAATACCAAGTGTAAGCATTGTCGGCCATAGAGTTGAGGACGGACACTTTTGACTTGGGCCAGTAAGCAACCACCTAGAAACCCCCCAGAACACCCTTTTTCAATGCATTTTGCATTGTCTTTGCATAGCATCGCCCTGGCAACAAACCATGAGTCTTGCATTGGCAGCATCATTAAAAAACTAATTTAACTAATACCATTTCTTCTAGATAGACCAGATCACTTTACACACTGATATTATGTGAATCTCTTTGCATTGTCCATAATCTAAAATACATGCCTTCAACTATCAGGATTATGTGACATACAGTATAGTCAGACAAGACAATAATACCACTTGTGATGGATGTGATCAAGTTGAACAAAAAGCTATCTGAATATCTACCTTTAATTTTCGTAACTGCAGCAATGTAAAGATCATTATTCTAGCCAAGAACCAACAGAGGAACTCAGGCCAGAAATGAAGAGCAAAAGCTGTTATGGAATCATTCACTTACTGATCCATCAATTCCACACACCCAGGTAGTGAGAAGCAGCTTTCTGGTAAAATTGGCCAGTGTGAAGTCCGTGTCACTAGGCAACAAGACCTGATCGCTTCTTTGTTTGGGGTGAAAGGTAGGAAGTGTTCACACTAATCTCAAAGTTCACAATTAAGTAACAGAAGAGTGTCTTCTACCAATTTTCACCCACTCCCCCTCCATGTTCCCCTTTCTTTTCATGGAACAAACAAAACCAAATCCCCCATTGCTAATGGAAAAGTATTTGCACTGTATTATGCTTTGTACAGATCACTTTTTTGATGTCTGCAAACAGCTCAAATCTAATTAGAGGCTTTGGATTGGGGGGGGGGGTGGGGGGGTTACTCGAAAAGCTGAAGGAACAAAAGAGGTCTTGCCCATTGTGAAGTAGCTCCGTAGCATCTCCAGTGAATCCTTGTCTATTCAGGCCACTCGTGGGACCGGGTTAATCCATTACAGAGATACTTCAAGGTGGGAAACTCATTTACAAAGGGTCTGTGTGTGTACTTTTATTTTATCATAGCTGTAGATTGTCCTATACTTAAGGCGTTTCTTTTCATATCGTTCGCCTCCCACTCACCATTTAATTACCTATGGTTATTAGTGTTGAGACACAATGCATTTAGATCTGAGGGGGATAATGCTTGTTCAACACAGGATGAGTCTTATTGTAGCGGGCAGGGGTGTCCCATCACTTGCGAGTTTGGCGGACAAGATCGGGAGTTTCCTGCTGGCTCCTTTTACAGCATGTGAATCACTGGGCCAACAGGAGTCCATAATCTCTGCACAAAACTTTTATTTTCCTTCGGACATGTGCTGCTGTCTTTCCAACACAATGTGCACGAAAGGCTCTCTCTCACAGAAATCCTCCCCTAATGCTCAGCATGATGGATTTAGACATCACAATTCGCTGTCAAATCTGCACTGAGAAACAATGCACGCTGCGGCCTTCACGCAGAGATGATACAAAACCTTGCTTCCACAACTGTACCAACTAAGCTGGGATGGTGACCCCTTGGTGCAGAGTGCGACTGTGGTGGGTCCCATTGGGGCTTTCTTGCCAAAGGGCCAACGATCTACATTCCCAAGCAGAGTGCTCACAATGACTCTGCACAAATTGCAAGAGTCAGTTGATAAAAGTGGAGCTCATTGTGGGAATTTATACTTCGCCTAATGGCTAAACATTCTTGCCAACAGATGATTACTTCTGGGTGTTGGCCGCACATCTGTACATGGTATCTATCAGCCAACTGAGCATCTCACCCACTGGAAAACAAATTTAGATCCTATTTAGGGAAGAAATTATTTTGGAAAAAAAAGAGAAAGGCTAGGCTGGTATATGCTTGATTTAATTTTTTTACTGATACAAGCACTTGTGCCCTTCATATTTTGGGAATTAGGGAAAAAATACAAATAAAAAGCCTTCTGTTTCTGTCGTAAGGACACAGACACGCACGCACACACACCGCTTCAAAGGATTTAGGCATCAAACAGGGTCTACGCCGCTGCGTTTGCTGGGCAGGCGCAATCCCATGTAACAAATTCACAATCATTTTCAGTCTTTTCATTTAATCTTGTAGCCCTCTGAATGGAGCTTGAAAAGCTAAATTGACATGGAGGTCAAATGATTTGGGGTTTAAAAGTCTGGTCCACAAAACTTGTTATTCACCCAGCAAACTCAAAACAGAAAACCAAAACTATACAGTACAGTATATTGACAATATGGACTAGTTGACTAAGGGGCCGTTCACACTAAACAATTGTTTTCGTATGTAAACACGCACTAGACAAATGCCTTTAAAGTCACTTTTCCACCATCTGGCCGAATGGTTCTGAGCACGGTACGGAACGTTTACAGTAGCTTTTCCACTGGAGCATGGTTCGGCACGGCCCGATTATAAACCATTTTCAGCCCGGAATTCTCGGCACGGTTAGCTAACCGTACTCAACCATTCTCAACCGTATTGGTAGAATGGCTTTATTATGTGGCGACTCATTTGGTGTATCTTCATGATATTATTATAATGGTTTAACTAGTATTGTAGACTACATTTATTTTTCTACATGCATTTTTCATCAGGTAAGTAGATTATTAGCTCATTTAAACTCAAAATACATCAATATATCCTCATATACTATTTTCATATAATACTTGTATAATATTTTGTCAATAAATGCCCTTTTTAGCTTGTCTGGGAACTTTTACCTTTCTGCATGTTAATTTACGGTGGTAAACATAAGTCCTCAGCAAATTATGGTGAACCTCGCGCCTTTTTCTCTTTACTTTCCTTTTGTGACATAGCCTGTGTCTGTGCTGTTCATTAGCAGAGTAAAACCAGTGAAAAAAGCAGTCATCCTCCATAGCGCACTGTTCCAATGTTTACCTCTCACGCCGTTGACAAAAGACTGATCGGTTACGTACCACAGTGGTAAAAAGAAACACTTACCATGCCAGCTGGCCCGGATCGGAACGAAACGTTACAGTTTTGCGATGAGAACTGTTCGGCCCGATGATAGAAAAATGGCTTCTGACATCTCATGCAGGAGTGCTGCCTTTTTTTTTTTAGAT
Source organism: Myxocyprinus asiaticus (assembly GCF_019703515.2). Lineage (NCBI taxonomy): Eukaryota > Metazoa > Chordata > Actinopteri > Cypriniformes > Catostomidae > Myxocyprinus > Myxocyprinus asiaticus. Next base: position 15,757,642 of record NC_059383.1, read on the forward strand.
GCCATGTCAAGTTGAAAATAAAATTCAACTGTTAAAAACTAGTCGAAACACCTGCTATTCATGGCACTGCATCTAGCTTTTAAAATAGGGATGCATTCGGTGTGGAGTTGGTATTAAGGAAACCCTGTATAATTAGGCTGATTTTAGGTTCACCTAACTTAATCGAACATGTTTCTTAGGGAGTGTTAACATTAAGATTCTTGCATTCTCGTTCTTGAATTCAAAAACGGCTAGACAGAGTACAAGGGCTCGGGTGGTGTTTTAAAAAAATTGCACTACTATATGAGTTAACATGCAACACACATGGCAGGATTCTCAAAAAACAGAGCAAGAAATGACCAAGAATATCATTCTGAATGTGTATGTCTATATAAGTAGTGTTTTAAAACGGATGAATTCAAAGAAGCAAGGTTTCTGAGAACAACTTTATTGTACTGTCTAAAAGCTAAAGCATTGTCACTAAAACTATTTAAAAAAAATATGATAAAAAATTAGATTAATAGACTAAATTAGTTTGTTGTTGGATGACTAGTTAGCTATCGTGACGCATCCCTATTCAGTGGTCAGTTTTTACGACACAGGAAAGGCAACCATTAGGAGATATATCAATTGCAAGTGTACAGCCAACATGCAATGAGGATAATGAAGCCTACAGTAACCAAGCCGGGTGCAGGCGGTCAGCAGGGCTCGGACAGATGGGTCCTCCACTTGAGAGTGGGACGGCTTGCTCAGTAATGGATGTAGAATGAGATATGGGGATAGAGTCTGGCACAGTTAATAGTCATTTAATCAGCTGCAGCTGACCGGCATATGGACACCATTTCTGATGCCATACTGGCTTAGAACGATCCATCCCCATCAGCCTTTACCTACAAACACTTCCACTGTACAGGCTAAGGCAGCGGCTCTTAACTGGGGGGTCGTGACCAAACAATGGGCCACTAGTATGTTCCGATAGGGTCCCAGACAGCATTTAAACAACCAATGTTAAATGCAAATAATACATTGAATGCACAAAAACAACTGTGCATGGCTATCATAGCAAGATAAATAGGATTATCAACTTTTAAAATGCTTCCCATGTCTTTTGCTGTTGACATAAAAGGTTGTGGGTGAGATCAAACTCTACAGTATTTTGGCAAAAAAAAAAAAAAAATGTATACTGATACTATATAAAAGCTAGACAAATTATGCAGATGGCAATTTGGACTTCACATCATACTCGAAAACCATTAACAAAACTATGCAAGTTAAAAGAAAATATGACTACAACAAATTCGAAGATTTGGCTCGTGCCAACCACAATTTGCTTTGTGCTGTAAATAATTACCAAGACAATGAAACTATAGAAATGAAAGAGTTTATGGTAATATGCAGTTCATGGTAATATTAATAAATGTTGATGTTTCATTTTCAAGACATTTTTTGTTTACTTTCGTACAATAAACAATTTTAGTACTGTTTTGGGTCACCACTTGTCCAATGTGAAATCTGGATCCCGGAGCAATACCAGTTGAGAACAGACGAGCTAATGGTTCCTTTTCATGTACAAATATAGCACTGAAGAAATAGGGTAATATATTTGATTCAAAACAGTCAGCATCCCCATTCTGAAGGCCACTAATGCAAATCAAACAGGACACCAAACCTGTGCACATTCATATGAATTGGCTTGTGCAACTTTAATGCACACTGACAGGTTAATTACGTCACAATTAACTAAATGTCTAACAGTCGCTCTACCAGAACAGGTGTGATTGAGTTAATAGAGGGGTACAACATGACCTGTGTTTACTGGTGGCACAGACATCATTTGTGAGAGTGACAAGCTGGAGGAGGGGTTGAAAGGTGGAAAGCCTTTGGGGACATTATTTGGGGACAGTTTCAGATGTGGGAGACAGAGTGTGGGGGTGAGGCAACCGAAGAAAAAAGCCCTTTTCTCTTTCTCGCTGTGCCAAAACACAGCCATGATGCTCTATTCCTATCTCTCGCTCTGTCAAAACTATTTCTGGCTTGAGAGAGAAAGTGTTTACTCTGTGGCCTGGTTCACTGGAGTCACGCCGTGTTCCCACCAAGCAAATCTGCTGTTCTCTCTCCAAAATGGTTTGCATATTTTCCCTGTAACATGAGACTTAAAAAGGACGAAAGGAAATCGACAGAGAAGGGGGGAGCCATTGCCAATATATCTGGATCTACATGCAGTCAGCTGCTTCCCCAGTTTAAAGAAGGCTGTCTACAAACAACACCGCCAATCTCTTTTATAACAGTCTGTGTGAACGTGAAACTAATAATGGCTTCGATGTGGTGGAATGCTGGAGCTGGGGAAGAGGCGAATCATGGAGTCCTGGAAGCCTAACTGATTCATCGATAGAGATCCGATTGAGGGAACCCAGGGAGCTTCATGGTCAGTTTTCTCTGCCTCAGTGCCATAATAGTTTTGTTAAAACACAATTCCAGCTTTCAAAGCTTACAATTTGCTCAGCTTCCTTAAACTCTCGAACTTTCCTCTCGTATCATATCTTCTGTCCAGACTGTCACAGTGAATAACGGCACCACTGTGTGCAGTAAAACGCATCTCTCGGCTAGACATCATATCAGTGCTTGCGATTTTAATAAGACATGGCTTTTCACACTCCATAAAAGTCAATACCCCTTATTTAACATGCACAAAAACACACAAATTCCCCTTTAGCAGGATTCATGGGGGAATTTTTCATCACAGTCCCTTGAGATAAGTGATCTTGGAATTGAAGTCTTCAAATTGGGCTGCCCTTAAAAATAGGTCAGAGCTGAGACTCCAAGCAGTACTGGGGCTGTGCGTCAACAACAGCACATGATGTTGTTTTTCTCTTGGAGTCCTGGCACCAAACACTACCAACCATTTCTGCGCCTTAACCATCCTCCCCAACTGTCTAAAAGCCCCTGACGTCAAAGGCAGCAAACACCTCGTCAAGGAATGCCATCAACAAAGATCAGAGTCATTTGAAAGACCACATTGTAAATTTCAGGTACATTATGAGCCATTTTGAGCCTTTTTTTTTCGTTAACTGAAAAGCTTCCTATTTTGTCAATATTCATTTTTGCGATTCTTGTTGCATTGATGATTAAATGGTAAATAAACAGGCGATGTAAACAGTTGGGGGAAACAAATCTGATTCATCAATCTGAAATACTACAGGCTGCAGACAAGGACCCCTTTTTAATGCAGCTGATTTCTCTGACATCAACAGAACTGAGGAGCCTACAAAGGCATCCATTGAAGTGGCGGTGTTACTCTGGAATGAGGCAGGAACTATGCCGACCATAAAAAAAAAAAAATCAACCAAGATAAAGAGACCTTGTTCAAATGAAAATCAAAATTTTGCCATCTCTTATTAACCTTCAGGTTGTTCCAAAATTGTATGAAATTTTTTCTCCCACAGAACACAAAAGGAGATGTTAGGCAGAATATTAGCTTCAGTCAACATGCACTTTCATTGCATCTTTTTTTCCCCTATAATGAAAGTGAATGGTGACTGAGACTGAACATTCTGCCAAACATCTCCTTTTGTGTTCTATAGAAGAAAAAAGTCATATGGGTTTGGAATGACGTGAAAGTGAGCAGAATTTTAATTTGTGGGTCAACTAACCCTTAAACAAATAAGTCTTATTTGAAGAAAACCTCTGCTGTGTTTTGGAGAGAAGCAGGAATTAATATGACATCCACATAAAATGCATAAATGAAATCCTATCATCAAGTCAGGCCTCATTCCATCATGTCTCATTTTGTTGTTGTTTTTTAATTGTCATGTTATTCAATCAATACATCATCTGACTTTTCCATGAATGGCTGTTGTTTTGTCATGGAGGCTTTTCCAATAACTCATTTATGCATGCAGGTTCACTTCAGCTACAGTTCAGCAGACAGCGTTACAGGAAATGACCGCTGTTCCATGAACTTCAGTAGCCTTTTGCCAGACAAGCTGCCAACTTGAAAACTGAGACCTGGATGTTTACAAAGACACAAAAACTTTGGCTATCGTAAACACCACTACCACGCCAACAGTCATTAACTATTTATACAGAGGGTGCAACTGCGAGTTACACATCGACCAGGGCTGGAGTTTTCATGTAGTTTTCAAACTAAAATGAAAACTACATGAAAACATTGTTATTAAATGAAATAAAAAATAATTAGGAAAAATTAAACAGCAACATATTTTCATAACATAAAAACTTAAAGTAAAATAAAAATATTTTGTTTTATATTATTTCATTTAATATTTTTAGCTTTAAATTTTAATGCACAGTAGGCTATATTATAAAATCTGAAACCTTTACAACCCGTCTTCATTAAACATTAAAATGCCACAAGACAGCGAGACCGCTAGACAGTCCTGAGAATTTCTATGATATTATTTAAATGACACCAGATAACGCATTAACTTTAGCATTCCTAAAATACTAAAACTAAATATATTCAAAAACGAAAATAAAACTAGAAAAAAAATTATGAAAAAGCAAACTAACCTAACAGTCATAGCGTGAAAACAAAAGGAAAATAAATTGAAATTGAAAAGGACAAATTGAAAATTAAAACAGAAATAAAAGCTAAACTAAAAACTATAAATACCCGCCCTCTGTACACTACAAATGTTGACGTCTATCATGGCTAGTGTTCAGGTCCAAAAAGTTTCATGAAAGTTCAGACCTTAAAAAACAAACAAAAAACAAACAAACTGATAACCCACATCAAGTCTATCTAGGCTGTAAAAAATGAAGCATATGGGCGAGCATATTGAGGGACTGAAAAAAAAAAAAAAAACGCCCAGCGTATCAAACTAGCCATGCGTTATAGCACATTTAAAATATAAGCCTGGTAGCCACAGGGGAGGCTGGCCTCACTACTGTTCAGGTCCCTGGCAGGAAGACAAGTCTCACTGCCAATTCTTTTTACTCCAGACTACAATTCTATATTTAGCCAGGCTTTTCCACTGGTATGCTTTTCTCTGATCGTTAGCCCTGTTTAACCCCACTTTACAATGGGTTCATACTGGTCAAGGCTCTCTGGAGACCCAGTCAGCAGGGCCATGATGAGCTCTTTATGTATGTCTATCAAATAACACAAAGTGCAGCCAAACAGCTCTGGGACGAGGCACTTAGAACCTCTACACCTAGTGAGCTACCTTGCTTTCTACGGCCTACATCGGCAGATACCTACTGTGGTTTGAAAAACATTTCAAGGCTTGATTTAACAAATACTGTACTATTGACTGTACATTTCAAGTATGTCAATCTCAAGCACCTAGTGCTTCTAATTTACACCTACAATAGGAGTACAGTCACAAATGTAATGCACCATGAAGAACAGCGCTTTCTATGCTCAAAGTGATCTAAGTGAGATAGACTATTATGCTGTGGAGTGCTAGACAAGTTTGCGTGTGTGTGTGCGTTTGTGCTAGAACATTCTCCTAAGGGCAGATAGTGAGGCCTGTCTGGAAAGTGAGGAGTCATAGCATGGCACATGCATCAGCACAGCTTAAACTCTCCCTTCTCCTTTTCAGTCCAGTCGAGGTCATCATACCAGAGTAAGATGCACACGAGCGCATACCCCACTCGGGTTTCCACCAAGAACGTAAGCCGAGGTGGAAACCAGAGAGGTCTTCCTTCCATGCCACAAAATTGTTTTGAGGGCACCTAATAAACAAACAAGCCTAACCAAGTTTGACCACGGCTGCCCTGCTACCCGCAACCAATCATTTCCCTCTGCGAGATGACAAGCAGGCATGTATGTGCGTAATTGTTAGGGGTGACACTTTCCCCATATGGCCAGTTTGGCTCACCTTTCTCGCCTTCTTCCAGGAAAAGTTCAACTGTCAGCTTGTCTGCCAGAGAAGGTTCTGGAGTCAGCTCTTCAAACACATGATCATGAATCAAGCGTTATCTGTTTATAACAGAGAGTGGCTTCCATTTGATTGTTTACCGTGTGTTCCAAGTAAATATCTTCAAAGGGTTCCCATGAAAAGATATTAGGCAATAATTTATCTAATTTTATGTACAGTGGCCCCAAAAAATATTTGGACACTTACTCCACACATAAAAAGTCTTATATCTTATATATAATATCTCTATATCTTTGCATTAGATAACAAAATATCAAAGCAAGTGTCATTTATTTTAGAAAGATAGATCAGCACACTTCCTCTAGGACAGCTGTGGGAATTTGAAAGGAAATTACTTCATACATCCACTAAAATCATGTTGAGACCAGTTTGTTAAAAGTAGAGCTGTTGAAATTAATGTGTAAATGTTTAAGAGATTTCATGCACATTGCAATGAATACACAACATATGGGGACTAATTCTTTCCTATAGACAACCTCCCACTTAGACTTTGATAAACATTTAATATTACTTCAATGGTTCTATTTTAGAGCATTTATTTCTTTATACAGTGAAATACTTATTGATAAAATGTTAATCAAATATTATGACATATTGTTTTGTTTTCTTTCCTTAGAAGGAACTAAATGCATTTTAACAGGAAAAGAAATATATTAAGAGTCAAATATAAATTGTATTCCAAAATTCAACTACCTGCTACAATCTCTCCCTGTAGATGTCCCCCTCTCTTATTTCGAGCAATATGATAACATAGCGAAGAACTTTATTTGGAATGGTAAACATCCCAGATTGCATTTCAACAAATTACATAGGCCTAAGGTGGGCTAGGCCTACCCAAGATTTTGTTTTATTATTATGCATTCAGTCTCAGACATTTGGCTCACTGGTCGCTTCCACCTGAAAGAGCCCCTCCTTGGTTTTGTATTGAACAGGAAGGTCTTGCCCCTATTTCACCATTGCAAAGCCTTTCTATCAAACTAATCGGAGGAGTTAAGTTACACCCCTTTATCTCGCATTTGCACTTGGTATGGACAAAAGAGTCCAGAGTGTTTAATTCGGACATTTATTTAAATGTTGCCTCGAGCATATGGCTGAACCCAAAATTATGTATTAATAAGTCCCCCTTCTGCTGGTCAGAGTGGATTGTGAGGGGGAGTTTCTACGCTCGTGACCTATATGAGAGTGGAGTGTTGAGATACTTTGATAATTTGGTTCAACATTTTGGGATTCCCAGATCTCAGTTTTTTAGGTATTTACAGTTGTGCCACCTACTCTGTACTATTTTTGGGAGTAGCATACAACCCCCTAAAGTGGTAGACACTTTGGGAGTGGTGATTACTGCTTTTGGAAAAGGTCATGAGGCATCAGTGTATTACTCCCTGCTAGTTCAGAGTCTAGGGGATGGAGCTTTAACTTCTATCAAGAGATTATGGGAGAAATATTTTAATTTAGTATCGGAGGAGGGGAGTGTGGGCTAGGATTCTAGAAAACAAAGTCTGTATCTAGAGATGCAAGGGTGCGCCTTATGCAATTCAAGATTTTACATAGATTCTACTGGACCCCCTCTAGATTGTATAGGCTTGGTCTTAAAGACACACCCACCTGCTGGCGTTGCCAATCGGAGGATGGAGACATGGCCCATGTGCTGAGATCCAGGAATTTTGGTTGAAGGTTCAGAGTTTTGTGTGTGACATGTTGGGCACTCAGATTTCATTTTGTCCCAGACTCCATGTTTTGGTGATGGTGTGCTATGTGCTATGATAGGCAGGCAGATTGTTTTAAGGTGATGGAAGTCGGTTGGAGCGCCCTCAATTCAGGAGTGGTGCGAGGAGATGGGGAGAGTGGCAGCCTTCGAGGAGGTGTCGTGTAGAAGGCTGGGGATCTGGGATTCATTTAATGGGAAATGGGATAGTTATTTGATGTTTTTGGGGGACTCTCGGAGAGGGACTGTGGAGAGAGAGGTGTAGTTTTAGAGCTGTATTATTTGTATAATGTTTTTTTTTTTTTTTTTTTTTGACCACAGGATTGTTCGTTTGGTGGGGTTCTTGATTGGGGAGGGGTAGTAGTGGGAGTTAAATGTTGATTCATTGTATATATGTTTTGTTTTTCTTTGTCTTTTTTGAATCAATAAAAATGTTAATCATAAAAAAAGTCAAATATAAGCACTTTTGAAATATGCAATTAATCACAAATAAATAGTTTAATCGACTGACAGCACTAGTAAAAAAACAAAAAACAATAATTGCTCTAAGAAAAGTTATTGCAATTTGTCTGCAGATGCCACTCGGTTTGATATTTTGTATCTAATGCAATGACATTCAGACATTAAGTGTAAATTAAGTGTCCAAAATTGTCCTGTCAAAGGACGTGGGTCCTTAAAGACAGACCCCTAGCCGGGTTTTATGCATGCAGTAGCAGACCGCACATGAACGAGGGTTGTTTGAGCACGTTTGATGTGTGAAGTGTAGGTGAGTGTTTTTGTGCCAGGCGCACCTGTGTGGATCTGTCGGTGGGCCTCTAGAGCATCTTCCTTCTGGAACTGAGCTCCACACTGGTCACAGACGATGGCTTTCTCACCAGCTGCAAGAAAAAAAAAAAGCAACAACAGTTATTTAATCAACATCATTCTGGTTGTGCACATGCTGTGTTGTGTTACGTGTTGGAAATGGCTGATTCATGAGTGAAGGTTGCATATAATTTCAATAGCAATCTGGTGCCTGTGAGTGGTGAAGTCTGTTGGATTCTGAGGGAGTCACTATTGTAAGGTTTGCAAGAAGAAACTGTAAGTGTCCATGTGTCTGCATATGTTTATTTGGAGGATACACATGCCAGATGTTGACATATATATATATATATATATATCCTATACTGTATATTACCATAAAGTAATATAGTATGATTTGTTGCACTGCATTTAATTTTAACTGATTTAAATTTTAAATCACTGTATTACAGTATATTTATTGTAATTGCCATAAAAAAAATACTGTTGTCCAATAATAAGATTTAAGGCAATTGAAAACAAAGGGAATAACACTAAAACTACAGCACACAAAAATAAAACTATCTCGACATATTACAGTAGTGTAACAGAATTTGGTAAAATGTGCATAACTGTCATGAAAATACTATAAAAAATACTAAGCAAAAACACTTAAATGGTCCTAAAAATAGGCTTCATCCTCTTTTTGACAAATGTAATTTTATATTGATTTTCATTTGATTTTGTGGTGTAACATGACCTGGAAGTATTTTTGTGAGATTCACCCATTTACTGTATTTATCGGTTCAACCAAAAGGTGTGACTGTGCTTTTGAAATTTGTGAAGGACTGTCAGAACTCTTGGCTTTGTGTCTCCTAAAGTCATATTGCCATGACAAGCAAAACAGGAAGTTATAGCTCAGATAAAAAAAAAAAAATAAAGCTGTGATGGAGAACAACCAAAGATCATTTCGCAACCACTGTAAAGTTACAAAACATCCTGTACCCTCAGGCAGGAAGAAATACTGCTTTTCTTACTTTACTGGCCACTGATGCCACTCAGCAATAAACTTTTGAATGTGCCACAAACAAGTTCCTCAGAATTGCTCATAAAATCAAACAATCCTGATACCTGTGGTCAAACCATGTTACTAAATGCTGCAAATAAAGAAGAACTACAATCCTCTGATTTCTATCTTTTACACATCTAGCTGGCTACTGCAGCTGCGTAATATCCAATTGATTAAAATGTCAACTGTTAAATATCTTGCCTCCTGTAACAGGTGAAAAGTTAAAGGCAAAGTAATTTTTCAGTCTCCTACAGTTATTTAATTTGCAGAAACAACTATAGGTAAGCCATAGTTTGACTCTCCCAAAGAGTTCAAACAAAGTGAGCACCATTGCTCTGTTTATTTGATGGCCTGAATGGTCTGACATATCCAGTTCTAGATCAACCAATAACATGTGTTTGTTTACCAAACAATGGAAGACAACGGTGGGCAGTAGGAGCCTTTGGAAAACCTGTTTGGAAATAACTTTTAAAATTCCATTTGGTGCCGCTAGTAGCGCACCAATTACACACTGCACCACCAAATAAACCATAAGGCTCCAACATCAACCATCACATTGTGTCTGGTCTGCAGAGGTGTTGAGGGTGTGAGCAGGTCTCACATCTGGCCATAGAGCAGAAAAGTCCAAAAAAAAGCAGCCCAAGATGGAAAGTCAGCAGGACATTGATCACCACCTTAAGTGGCAGAAAGGGAGAAGCCAGACCTTAAAAACCCACCTCACAAAATAAACAGAAGCTTATTGAAGCAGGTCATTATCTCACAGGGGGTGACAACAACCAACCACCCAGCAGGAACGTGCTTCAAGGCCCAGCAAAAGTCATGGAATTAAAGTGATAAACTCTTGCTTCTGTCTCTTTGATCAATAGGGACTTTCTTGTTAACCATGTCAAAAAAAGTGGGAAGGAAAATCGCCTCCCTCACATTTGCCCAGGGCCACAAATTAACCAGAGCTCAGGGACCAAAATGTCACAGAAAGTCACAAAAGTGCCACCGAAATAAAAAAAATTGATGAATGTGATGAAAATGTAAGTGAATTATAACAATTATTCAAACGGAGAATTTTTTATAGAAGTAAATAAACTGAAGTATTTGACATTAAATGATGGCACAAAGTACGGTTTTACATGGTTAGAAAAAGATGTGTAATGTAATTTAATGTAATAATTATGCCCAGATAAAAGGTAAATGCCCCTGCAAAAAAAAAAAAAAAAAGAATTTGGAAACTGGATTCAGCAGTGATTTATTAACCACTATACAAAACCCCTCCCAACCAACCACCAAAGATAGATAGAGAGAGAGAGAGCAAATTCTTGAAATAACTGTCGAGCGAAAAAGAAAACTTAAAATAATTGCTCTCTAGCAACTCCCACTTCCCCCTCCTCAGCTTCTCTTGTAGTTGCCACAGTGATTGTGAACCTGACATAATGGGCCCTTACACAAAAAGTGGAGGAGAGGTGCCACGTGCCACGGGCCCGTTCCTTTTTCACTTCTCCTCCTCTGAGTGTATTGCACAACTGAAACCCTGATTTACTGGTTCTAAAGAGGACGGCCTGCTGATCACTCGTGTTTGGGAAAACAGCGTTGTTTTGTGTGCGTATGCACATAAATAAAACGCTGAGAGTGTAACCGGAGCCTTTACGAGAGAAGTAGTAAGAACAGAGAGATGCAGCAAACACCGAGCATCAGATTACCCAGCAGCCATTGTTGATGAGCCCCTGAAGAGAGTGATACTGGAGCACAGCTGTAAAAGAAAGACCTGTGAACAAGCAAATTGTCTAATGCTATAAAGGTGGATTCTCATCACACACTCTGATCAGAGGCCCCCCTCCTCGTCGCTCCGATGAGGGAACATGAGTAGACAAATACAGCACAAACAAAAACATACCCTTGCTGTTCGGTGAGCCTAAACAAATGCGTTATATAAGGCAGCACAGCAGTACCGAAAAAAGCGAAAAAATCCATATAAAAAGAGAGAGAGAAAAAAACAGTGCTGTCAGAACAATGAGTGCAGACAGTGTGCTCTCCCTCTTTCCTTAAGCGGTAACGAGCTGTGCCGTACAGTTTTATTTACACTATCCTCTTATCAGTCACAGAACAGTATGGAGACTGCCAATTGGAAAGGACAGCCAGGAACTGTGTGTTCCCTCTCTCGACTAGATGTGTACCGCAGGCAGAGTAATTTTTTTATCAACCAAGACAAAAATCCAAAGGGTCTGCCAGATTTTCCTTGTAAAAAAGCACAAACACACAAACAAGCTGACGTGGACGCGCGTGTGCATGAATATGTTTGTGTACACACAATCACGTTGCCACGTAGATGGAAACATGCACAGTGCAGCCCAAAACTATAAGATCATTAGTGAAAACAGTTTCACTTTTTTTCTAATTGTATATATTTTTAATACAAATTATAATTTGCTTATATTTGATTTGTGTCCTAGAAATCTTTAACTTTTCTTCTTCATTTTACAATATACTTTTGTTATAGCCCAAATCTTTTAAAATCCTGAAACGTCCAGGTTTAAATTAAAATACTTGTGGACTCCACAGCATGTTCTTGTAACTGTATTCATGCTGATTTGAGCATGACTTAAGAACGTCCCAAAGAGCATCTTGTGTGCTTCAATGGAAGCAAGGAACTTAACATGGTCAGCTTCACAAAATGTATTACATTTCATGTGACAGAAACAATGAAGAATATTAGATACATCTTCATTTTAGGATGTAACCTAAATCCCCTTTAGGATGTTTTCCAAAACCTAAAACTTTTAATTTACAAATCCTATAAATGTTAATTTTCAGGTTAAAAGGTACACTCATCCATTTTTTCCTTAGTTTTCCTTCTTATATATTTTTATATTTATAAAATCATGACTACTCAGTCATATTTTAAACATGTCAGTTTTAGTTATTTTAAATATGTCAGTGTTAGTCCAAGATGACATATTAAAAAATTACTGAGTGCAACTCACTCCCAAAAAAACAAACAAAAAAAAAACCATTCAAATGAGGGTTCAGACTTTTGGACCCACAGTACGCTCTTGGGTTTAACCACATACATAGACACACCCACAGAGAAATGAACAGCACTTATTGGATTTCTACACACAATACAGTGAATTCGAGCAATTGAGTGTCTCCTAATAGAAACTGAAGACAAGTCAGCTGGTTAATATTTATACAGCCTTCACAGAGAACAGAAATAATTGCAAGGGAGATAAAAATGGAAGATATCTAGGCTTCTTCTGACAGCTTTATGGTCTGGTGCACAGACAGAGGACGTCTCGGGACACACCAAAGCAGACAAATATTGACTTGCTGAATACACTTTCACATCAAAGACGCTCCGAAATTTATCTGCTTAAAATGAGCACAATATTGCGCATTTGTTCACTTGTGTTTTAGCCTGCTAAACCTCTTAATCAATTTTTCACGCAGACCAATTCATCTCTCCGACAGGTCACACTCTCTCCTCCAGTTCTCCTCAATCACTCGGTGTACAATGCTGTAATTTCAGCTGTCTCGCCACAGACACACTTGTGGCATTTCAGTTCAAAAAGATGCACGTAGACACACATATGGGTAGTGGATGAATAATTTGTCTATGACCTTTTCTTTTTGAACAGCATCAAGATTTGTGGTGAAAATTCATAATGTATAAGAGAAAGTGTATATCTTAACCCACACACTACAGTTGCAGACCGGGAGTGTTTGGGTTTGGAACAACATGAGGATGAGTAAATAATGTCAGTTTTCTTTTTGAAACTATTGAAATATTCCTTGAAGACCTATCAGCGAGACACAGACAGATGCCACTGTAGTGTCTGGGACTCTCGAAGGCCCAGCGTCCAATCCACATGCAGAAACAAAGCAAACACGACTAACAGGAAAATACATGAACATGACCCCAGTGTGCGGCAGGCTACCGCTTCTGCAACAAAAGGTGAAAGGTTCCATGTGTTTTCCTCTTCCTTTCTTGCCTTTCTTTTTTCTTCAGGCCATGGACCCTTAAATTATGACTCTGGGCAGCTTTTCCGACGATATAGTGAGAGGACAAAGGGCTTTCAGAAGTGGAGGAAAAAGGAGCTGGGCTGGGGAGAAACCAGCAAGTTTAGCCTGATGTGAAGTGGCAGGAAATAAGTGGGGGCCTTCAGCATCTCACCACAGTTTGTGGTATTCAAGATGCCAACAAAACCAGCAGCCACTGTTCTGAGGTGGGATTTGTAGAATCACTCCCTATTCCATTTAGGTCATTTAAAGGTGACGTTGGTTGCTATCAATCTGCAGTAGGAAAGTATAGAGAGTTGCAAACAGTTTTTGAACACTTCTGGACAAATTAATGTCATTGCATTAGATACAAAATATCAAAGTAAGTGGCATTTGCAAAGAAATGATTCTAGACCTTCTCTCTTAACTAATTCAGAATGATTCTGGCAATTACCATCTGCTCTTAATGTAATTGTTAGGTGTATGAAGTCTGTTCCCCTCAAGTTCACACTGAATGTCCTAATTGAGAAACCACAGTTTTAGTTCATCACATTAAAAGGAAAAGTTCACTCAAAAATGAAAATTCACTCATTATTTACTCACCCTTATGCAATCTCAGATGTGTATGACTTCTTTTCACCTGCTGAACTCAAATGAAGATTTTTAGAAGAATTCCTTTGGTCCATGCAATGCAAGTAAATGGGTGCCAAAATTGTGAAGCTCCAAAAATCACATAAATCAGCATAAAGTATTCCGTAAGTCTCCAGTGGTTAAATCTATATCTTCAGAAGCTATATGATAAGTGTGGGTGAGGAACAGATCACTTTCACATGCTGCTTCTTGTGTTTTTGGTGATTCACATTCTTCATGCATACTGCCTCCTACTGGGCAGGGAGAAGAATTAAGCAAAAATTTTGGCACACATTCACTTGCACTGTATGGACCTACAGAGCTGAAATATTCTTCTAAAAATCTTAATTTGTGTTCTGCGGAAGAAAGCAAGTCATACACATCTAGGTTGGCATGAGGGTGAGAAAATGATGAGAGAAATTTCATTTTTGGGTGAACATCCCTTTAACTATGGAGATGTTCCACATTTAACAACCAGAAAGTTTCCAAATACTTTTTGTCTTAATTTTGGAACAATATTGTGAAATGTTTTGCTTGAACAGTGTGTTTGAGCTATTTCTTTAACATAAATGCCACTTGGTTTAATATTTTATCTAATGCAATTACATTCATACAGTACATTTGTGTGCTTTAATTGTCCGAATACTTGTACCACTGTAATTGGTATGGATTCAATTCCTAGGCAGAATATTAATTATTTTACAGTTGTAAAGACTAACCAAGCATATTTGAAAGGTAAAAAGTACCTAGGAGTGTAGGCTTTTGGAAAAATAAAGTGCTTCTTGTGTAGTTTGTATGCTCACAGGGAAAGAAAGGGCAAGGAATGATCTGCTTCCAGCTTTGCAGACCTGATCAATAACAGTGAGGTCGGCTGAAAGCAGAGCGATACTTCCAGCTCTTTTTTATTTATCACAGGAGAACCTGAGAGCCTGACCATGCGGTGAACCCTTTCCCCAAACGACCACCAAAACTTCAACCAACCATTGGATGCGACAACTGAGCCATCTTTACAGCACAGTAAATGCCTTTACTGCTGCGAACAGAGCAGTGGGCGGCAGCTTCTACTCTTTCCTTATTTGCCTGTCATGAATCCATCTCCTGAAATACATTACATGGACAAAAGTATGTAGACAACTGAACACCACACCCATATGTGCTAACTAAGCATTCAATTTCAAAATCGTGAGCATTAACAAGGAGTTGGTCATCTCATTGATGCTTTAAAAGCTTCCAGTCTTCTGGGAATACTTTCCACTAGATGTTGGAACATGGATGAAGGGATTTGCTCCCATTTAGACAAAAGAGCATCAGTGAGGTCAGGTATTGATGTTGGCAACTGGGTCTGGCTCACAGTTGGCACACCATTTCATCCCAAAGGTGTTTATTGGGGTTCAGGTCTGGGCTTTGTGCAGGTCAGTCAAGTTCTTCCAAACCAGACTCCGTAAATCAATATTTTATGGATCTTGCTTTGTGCTACTGGACTTTGTCATACTGGCTGAATGCTTGATTTTATGCACCTGTTAGTACTGGTAGCAGCTGTAATAGCCAAACCCTTTAATTAGAAGGGGGTGTCCATATATGTCTATATGGCTTTTAGCCATGTAGGGTATGAACTGATGGGCCACAAATGATTGTCTTAAAAAGGTAAGAACTCAAAGAAAAAAAAAACCCTCAGGAATTCTTGTTCTAACTCATGATTTCAGTATCTAATGGTGTCTTGAGTCTCACAGCAATATGAGACATGCTAACTAGGAACTGACAAATGCACTCAAGTGCTACCATGGTCAAAAGAGAAGTAGCAAAGTGCTAGGCCGTCAGCAACGGGCTGCACATAGTTAACAGAGCCCATGTATGCTCCACAGGTAAATAACAAGTAAAGTTTATTGCCTAACTGCCCATTATTTCCTGCTTTCAAGTCACACACAGTGTCAAAGGCACTCTCCAGTTTATTAAGCCCAGGTCAAGAGGACGGGGGAGGGGCGGCCGGCTACACAACGACCTGTGGGACAGCCAAACATTGTGGGGTCCTTATTAAACTGTTCCACACTTAACAGAGCCCTGTGATGGATGTTTTGAAATTTCCAAAAACACAACAACTACAGTATATAAGCACACAACAGACTTACAAAAGGTATCTAAGCCAAAGCCAGCAAGGCACAGCAGTGAGCCAACAGAAACAACTGCACTGGATAGAGTGCACAGATAATAAATTCTACCGAAAACAACAGGAAATACTGGAAACACACTGTTTAACTGTGCTCAGGTGCAGTGATTTACATATTGTTTTTCATTTGATTCCAAATTATTTTAGGAATCTCAATTAGGAGTCAGGGAAGTTAATCACAAGCAAATTCAAAACTGGAAAAAGTTAATTGTAAATACTTCACTAGGAACGTGTTTATTGAAGTTTTTTTTTTAAACTGATAGTTCAGAATCTGCATTCTGATTGGATGAGACACGTTCAAATCTATTGTAAAATGACAACAAATACACATCTGGGACTGCACATGTTATTAATGTGCAAAGTTGCTACATTGCTTTGCAACCATAAACACTCTAAAGTTTGGTTAAGGCACTATATTACTTGTTTATTCTGATTATTAAATAGTAACTTGGGCCTTTTATCCCACTGCTGTTGCCATAGTATTCTAAAAGCAAAAATACACTGGGATTGTGTGTGTAACAATGATTTTGCACTGCTTTTACTGCTTTCCTTATTGCTTAATTGCTTGATTTCGAACAGTTCAAAACAAATGAATGGTTACAAGCACAATGTCCCAGATGACACCAGCAGACCCTGATCCCTCTTTCCATTGTGTTACAAGTTTTTTTTTTTCCATTTGTTTTTAATAAGAGCAGGAACCTTCCACGACAAAAATAAGGAAAGGGGAAGAGAAAGAGGGTGATGGCAAAATAAAAAGAGGAAAAAAAAGTGTTACTTCCATAAACTTCTTTTCTTCACAAACGTTGACTGCGTGACACCCCTTTTTACTTCCTCACTAAAAACCTTTTATGAAGTCCTTGCACTCGTTTCAGATCCACTGACTACCTCTCCATCTTCTCTCACTCCACATCTGTACGCACACTATTTCTGCACAATCATTCTTACAATCTGTAGGATAGGACATTGATATATAGATAGATATATATATGCTCCTCAATTGGCAATGGTTCTTGAGACAGTTATATAATATGATTGATTTTTTCCTTTTTTCCAGAAAATATATATTTTCCTTAGCACTATAGCATCTTAGAAGGCTTTGCCCTGTGCCTGCCTATTAAACATTATTTACTCATGTCGCCATAGACAGTTTCAAAGTGCCTGAGATAGAGGTGTTTTTCTTCAGTGCTGAAATTGGTTGGACAGCCCAGTATTAGTATTCAGATCCACAGACATGTTTGCAACAGTAATAACACAATATCCACGGCTGCTTTTCATGTTGAATCTCCCAGTGGAATGGATAGCATAAAAGCAACCCTTGTGTGTCCTGGCTGCTTCCATATGGGACTGCTTTTATCTTTTTCTTTCTTTTTTTTTTTTTTTTTTACATGAAAGCACCGTCGGCAGATCTTTGCTTAGCATCTGATTCTCTCTTCAGCCAAAATATGGAAGATTCAAAGAGCATTTCATAAGGGAGCTCTTCCATAAATGGGATTCATAGCTTTTTAATCTATGCTAAGAAATTGATCTAAAAGTTTCCCAAAGCAATCGTCCAAGCTAACGCAACACAATAAAAATATACCTTAGAGAGTATTTACTTTTATTGCTATTACACGCAAAACAAATCATATATAATCCGGCAAATACTGTGCTTACTTGCAATGATACTGTTCATTTTGAACTGACCCACAAGTACACATGTATATAAATGTGTACATAAAATGTATATACAACGTAAATATACAAATATAAATATGCTAAGATATTAACATAAAGGTTTCCTAAAGCAACTGACCAAGCTAATGCAATGCAAAAAGAGCCTTGGAGAGTATGTACTTTAATAGCATCTAAATACATCTAAAACTAATCATAATTCATGCAGAATATATATATACTTGCAACAATAGTCTTTATATTGTACTGACCCACAAAACATACATCTCTATATACTAATGTATATGCACAATATAAAATCTGTATACATAAGATACACATACAACTTGTATACATATACAAGTTTTTTCAAACACAACAAAAATCATATATCATGAAGCATATACTGTACAAACTTGCAACAATACTCTTTATTTTGTAATAACTCACAAATATAAAGAGGAATAACCAGATTTCCTTGTTGACGTAAACCTTTGTGTTAGGGGGGTGAAGAGTATGTCATTAGACTTGAACACATTTTAAAATAAAAACCCAGCCACTGTCACACTCATTTAGATGTAGGATGGATGAAAACCATGAAACTTGCTATACACGTCTCTATATGGAGGAATATAAGATGTGAAGGTCTCGAATAAAACACCCCCGGGGAGAGAGAGATGGGCAGGGGAAACAGATGCGTTTGATTAGGATTAAATCAGAATGCAGGCATTTATCACACGAGAGCACACACTCTGTCTTCATGGCCTCCGCCAAGATAAAGGCCAGGTGAGGTATCAGTGGGTGGCGGCACTGAAGGATTTCAACAGTACTGTCTGGGTGTGCGTATTGGGTTTAAATGTGTGTGTTTCACGGTAGAGGGCCCTTCTTAGCAAGCGGCAGTGTGCGTGAAGTCTCCACTGCAGAGTTATGCCCGCCCGCTACACTCAAACTAAATTGGACAGACACAGAGGGTGCCAACACATTCCACTATTTATTTCAACTGCAGCAGCAGATGACTCTCTTAATCTTAATCTAATAATCACCGTCACGGAGGAGATGCACTTAATGTCCTCACATCTACGGGATTCTGTTCTTTAACGGAACTTTGTAAATAACTTTTTTATGAGGTTACATATAATTTAGAGACTTACAATCTAATGTGTGTTATATGGACCAATTGCTTTACACTTCCACTTAGTAATTCTGTAGAAAAAGCCATTAAGGAAAAGCTACAGAATGGCTTAAATTATCAGAGGGAACTTTGAGTAAATTGTACAGAGTTTCCACTTTTTTTGACCAAAGTATATGCATGACTTCTCCAGTTGTTGCTAATAACTGAGTAAGGATTTTTTTTAAATAATTTTATAGAGACTGTACTCCGAGAGAGCAATTTATTACCTATTAACAAATGTTTTTTTTCTCCCCTTTTTCTCCCCAATTTGGAATGCCCAATTCCCAATGTGCTCAAGTCCTCATGGTGGTGTAGTGACGAATCTCATTTGCCTCCACGTCGGAGACCGTCAATCCGTGCATCTTATCACATGGCTTGTTGAGCGCGTTACCGCGGAGACATAGCACATGTGGAGACTTCACGTCATCCACCACGGCATCCACGCACAACTCGCCACGCGCCCCACCGAGAGCGAGCCACATTATAGCGACAATGAGGAGGTTACCCCATGTGACTCTACCCTCCCTAGCAACCGGGCCAATTTGGTTGCTTAGGAGATCTGGCTGGAGTCACTCAGCACACCCAGGGATTCGAACTCGCGACTCCAGGTGTGGTAGTTAGTGTCTTTACTCGCTGAGTTACCCAGGCCCACCCCCCCCCCATTAACTATTTTAAAGTTGAGCATAACTAGAAAAATTAATACTCACTATTGAATAGGGCCTGGTATTGATACAGATTTCCAGATTTGATTTGATTCTGATTCACAAGGTCTCGATTCAATTCCAATTTCGATATGATTTGATTTTGACTCATTTGGGTATTAACCCGTTTCATGTGACATCACTGTATGACTGTGCCGCCATGTTTGTGACCAAAACTCCATATATCTTCAATGTGCTGTGCTGTGGGATGTGACAAAAGCTTTCTTCAGGAGTTAATAGCAGCTCTTACATTCATACAGACAGGACCATCACAGACGTTTTGTAATACTGTGACTAAATCAGACCAGAAAACACAAAAACATTTGTAATGTCTAAATGAGAGATGTTTACGGTAATGTACCGGTGGGCGTTTGTACTCGCCAGTCACACATCGTTGATAAAACATCTTTACATGTCCGCGAAAGTTCAATTTGGCAACATTTGCGCTGTCTTCAGACCTGTATGAACTTTTCCTGTGACTTGGCATGGATCAAAAGCAATTTTTTATGTTTTTCTTGATATTGTTTCTCTGGTGTTTTTACATTCACTGCCACTGTTTCCTTACGCTGATGGTCACAAATATGGTGGCTGCGAGGAAAAAGTGCCGTCACTGAATCAGGTCAATAGGTATATTTCAGCTATATAGTCCATTCAGCTTACATTTGAGAAAATTCTCTCTCAGCTTATGTAAATTATAGAGGGATTCTTCTTGATATAAAAATAAAAATAAATTAACAGCAGGGCCCAAACTATGCAGTTCAATTGCTATTTATTTACCGTATAAAATAATCAACACAACCTAAACTGAAGTAAACTTTAAAGTGAAAGTCAGATCTTGGAATTTTAAGATTCAATATCAAGATTGTTCAAATGAGGTTTGCGATTAATCGGAAAAAAAAAAAAATCAGTATTTTGACCCAGCTCTACTACAGAAATGTCCATGAAGTTTAAAGATTTTATTAATATCTTGACTTTTCTAGGCCTGGATATTTTCAGGTTTTCCATGACCGTAGGAACCCCGACAATATCAATTTTTGCAACAAGACAGGAGTTTCAATGAATTCAGATCATGAATGGGTGCACTGTCTGACTGCTCGGCTCTCCATACGGAACATAAGGCTTGGAACTAGAGCGAAAAGTCTGAATATGATCTGAATGCAAAGTGGACAGCAATATGATAAATCCACAAAGGATGCCTGTCTGATTAGTGGCCCATCAGGCCTGGCACAGTGTGTCTGGCATCACCGATGAAAGAAAAGTGAAAAAACAAAACAAAAAAAAAATCCATACTGGCCACAGGCTCCTCTCCAATATATTTTCTGCTCAGCTGGTTTTAAATGAAGTTATTATGACTCATTAAAATGCCTGCAAGCTTGTGGAAGTCAGCCAATTACAATTTAAATTTAGCCTCCCCTTACATACCCCCCCGCCATTTCTCTCCAGCACCCCCCACCCCACACTACCAGCACCAACACGCCACACCACTGCATTTTAACCACTGGCTTACAGCTGCAATGAAAGCCTTGATCTTTAAACAAACAAAACCCAATAAACAAACAAATAATTTTTTCCAGGGAGTCTGCCAATGCTGGAAATCTGGTGCTGGAATTGCAGCTCTTTCACCAAACTGGTCTAAATCAGCCTGACTTAAAACGCCTGCAAAAATAGAGTTGACTGCGGTTAGGTTTGTATTTTAGGGAAAAACAGACACTTTGCAGTATGGAATTCCTCTTCAAAGAGCGATTTTGATTAATTATCAGCCATTGTTGTAAATGAGAGACGAAATGTAACATCTTGATTAGGTCAAGCTGTTTCCCCTCATGTGTAAGCCAGCAAAGCAGAGTCATTGGTGTGGTGAAGGTGATTGCTCCGTGAAGATTTAAAGTGATATAAACTGATATAAAACTGAGATACAGCTCAAAACAGCTTTCCCGACTGGACCGTGTCCAGTGTTTGTTACTGTTGTAAAACAATAAAAGAGTGCTTCAGTCGATGCTATCAAGAACTCTGTGCACAATTTGCACAATTTTGACAGTTCCTCTCAGGGTTATTTCACCCAAAAATTATAATTCTGTCATCGTTGACATCCTCATATTGTTATAAACTTATGACATTCTTTTTTCTGCTTTAACACAAAAGGAGATGTTAGGCAGAATACTGGCCACAGTCATCATTCTCTTTCATTGCATGAAAAAAAGAAAATGCAATGAAATGAATGGTGACTGAGACTAACATGCGTTTGGAACAACTTTTTTGGGTGAACTATCCCTTTAAATCAGCACTGGACAGCCATCCTTATTTTTTAAATAACCTAAAGGTGTCACCCTCAAGTGCACTGTGCCAGTCGGGTTTAAGTGCCACATTCCTGCCAATTCCCAACATTCAGCATTCATGGAATAATGGTACCATTTCAATTCACAGCTGTCCATTCATTGAGACAGAATTCCGAACAGTACGCAGGAACTAAATGCATTTCCTCCTGTAGTTGTGTCTCTGTGTGCTTTGCTGGATTTTTCAGATTGCTCGTTGTGTGCGCGCATGTTGTGTGTGTTTTGCTCTCATTTCCAGCAGAACAAATTAATCTGTGCCCTTCCAGCTACGCTCCCTTTTTTTTGACAGAGGCTGCTCAGAGGAGAGAAATGATGAAGCAAATCCAAAATTCAATCGCCTGTGTTCTTTTTTAGAAGGCACATGGTGTACTGTACAGCCCATAAAACTCCTAAACAGCCTCCAGACGCAGCTGCAATCACCCTCCATCAAAACACTTTGTCTCGCATACAAAAATAAGACCCGGCATCGAGCTGAATACCAAATCAGCCCATTAGAGCACAGGGGCACTTGCTACTTAGCAACTAAAGGGATTTAAAGCTGCCATACCCGACAACAAAGGACTAAGATCAGGATCTTTTACAGGGTATTATGGCTGTTGTGAGCGTATTCCATGTTTTAATCAAAAAAATTTAACAAGATGATGGCTGAAATGAAAACAGGGAGAGGAATAAAACAAATACCAAACAGTCTTAAATGGAACAAGTCACAAAGGGGGGAAAAATTATATTATGTTGCAATATTTTCTGCTTTTTTTCCCAGAGAAATGCGCAGGGAGGGAGTATTGTGAATTATTCCAAATGATGCCTGACATGAATCGGATTTCAGAAAAATCCAGAGCTAGTGTGTATTTCAGTAGGAACAAAAACGCAGTAACAAAATATTATTTTTATGTTATAGAATGTAATAAAACACCAAAAATGTCAAATGTATTATTTTAATATCAAAACTACGCAACAGCATATTGCGAGTGTGATATTGCTTTTACAGTTCTATAAACTAGAATTTAATATTATGTGAGTGGGGAGCCTGAATATCTCAGCGAGTAAAAGACGCTGACTACCATCCCTGGAGTCGCGAGTTCGAATCCAGGGCGAGCTGAGTGACTCCAACCAGGTCTCCTAAGCAACCAAATTACACATACAGAGTACATACTTATTTAATTAAATAGCAGCCTTTTGCGGTTTAATAATCACTTTGAGTCCTGTTGCGACCAGCTTTTCTAGAGTGGGAATCTGCCGTTATAACCTCAGAGCTCTCCTTGGTCAAAACAACACAGAAACACTTCAAAATAAAAGCTCTGTCAAAATTAAAAGGTAAATTTATAGGAAAAAAAAAAGTATGACATAAGTATCACTGCTGTAAAGTGATGTAATATTCACTGTAATACTACTACAAATACTACTACTACTACTACTACTAATAATAATAAATCAGTAGTAATTGCATTATACTTAAGCAGTATCTAACATCTGTGATGCTCTGTTATGCAGCACACTTTATTTGACAACATATACAGTGCATCCGGAAAGTATTCACAGCACTTCACTTTTTCCACATTTTGTTATGTTACAGCCTTATTCCAAAATGGATTAAATTCATTATTTTCCTCAAAATTCTACAAACAATACCCCATAATGACAATGTGAAAGAAGTTTGTTTGAAATCTTTGCAAATTTATAAAAAATAAAAAATAAATAAATAACATGTACATAAGTATTCACAGCCTTTGCTCAATACTTTGTTGAAGCACCTTTGGCAGCAATTACAGCCTCAAGTCTTTTTGAGTATGATGCTACAAGCTTGGCACACCTATTTTTGGGCAGTTTCTCCCATTCTTCTTTGCAGGACCTCTCAAGCTCCATCAGGTTGGATGGGGAGCGTCGGTGCACAACCATTTTCAGATCTCTCCAGAGATGTTCAATCGGTTTCAAGTCTGGGCTCTGGCTGGACCACTCAAGGACATTCACAGAGTTGTCCTGGAGCCACACCTTTGTTATCTTGGCTGTGTGCTTAGGGTCGTTGTCCTGTTGAAAGATGAACCTTCGCCCCAGTCTGAGGTCCAGAGCGCTCTGGAGCAGGTTTTCATCAAAGATGTCTCTGTACATTGCTGCATTCATCTTTCCCTCGATCCTGACTATTCTCCCAGTTCCTGCCGCTGAAAAACATCCCCACAGCATGATGCTGCCACCACCATGCTTCACTGTAGGGATGGTATTGGCCAGGTGATGAGCAGTGCCTGGTTCCCTCCAGGCATGACGCTTGCCATTCAGGCCAAAGAGTCTTTGTTTCTCATGGTCTGAGAGTCCTTCAGGTGCCTTTTGGCAAACTCCAGGTGGGCTGTCATGTGCCTTTTACTGAGGAGTGGCTTCCGTCTGGCCACTCTACCATACAGGCCTGATTGGATTCTGGAAGGTTCTCCTCTCTCCACAGAGCAACGCTGGAGCTCTGTCAGAGTGACCATCGGGTTCTTGGTCACCTCCCTGACTAAGGCCCTTCTCCCCCGATCGCTCAGTTTGGCCGGGCGGCCAGCTCTAGGAAGAGTCCTGGTGGTTCCAAACTTCTTCCATTTACGGATGATGGAGGCCACTGTGCTCATTGGGACCTTCAATGCTGCAGAAATTTTTCTGTACCCTTCCCCAGATCTGTGCCTCGATACAATCCTGTCTCAGAGGTCTACAGACAATTCCTTGGACTTCATGGCTTGGTTTGTACTCTGACATGCACTGTTAACTGTGGGACCTTATATAGACAGGTGTGTGCCTTTCCAAATCATGTCCAATCAACTGAATTTACCACTGGTGGGCTCCAATCAAGTTGTAGAAACATATCAAGGATGATCAGTGGAAACAGGATGCACCTGAGCTCAATTTTGAGTGTCATGGCAAAGACTGTGAATACTTATGTACATGTGATTTTTTATATTTATTTATTTTTTATAAATTTGCAAAGATTTCAAACAAACTTTTCACATTGTCATTATGGGGTATTGTTTGTAGAATTTTGAGGAAAATAATGAATTTAATCCATTTTGGAATAAGGCTGTAACATAACAAAATGTGGAAAAAGTGAAGCACTGTGAATACCTTCCGAATGCACTGTACCTCCAATGCTGTATTTTGGACTGTGCTGTGATGTTCTGTATATAAGCACTTCATTTGATAAAAATAATACAATATTATGTTGAAAATTAACTGTTATATTTTAATTTTATTAAAGTTTTAATGAATTCATTTATTTAAACACCATTTTGATGATACAATTTAAATAAACTGTTGATATGGAGTTAAAAAAAACAAACAAAAAAAACAACAGGTATCAGACTCGGTATCTGCGAGTACCAAAAATGAAGTATTGGTACTGTACTCGTTCTCAAAAAAATAAGAAATGGTATTGGGACATCCCTACAAAGCAGGATAAACCATTGCATGTCGCCAAGCAACACACAGACTGACAGCCTATCAGGAATGCAGCAAAACAGACAAGTGGAGCGATACAAACAGTGAAGCATCCCAGTGCTGTTATGCTAAATATCAGTACACTTGCCAGTGTGTCTGTGGACTCTTCATAATGAATAACCTCTCATCTGAGTGACAACTTCCTGTTCATGACTTAAAACATTAAACACAGACATTATAATCTACTATTTCTAGAAAGTCCATGGTAGAGTATAACAATTTGTCATACAGCTCATGCCAGAGCATCATGAAAATAAACTCTTGTCAGCATTATGATGGGATGTAAACTTGTCAAACAATTACAGAGCCATTACCTCTATGCGTAATCATTCTCCTGGACCTTTTAACAGAGGGGATTTATGTGGCACATAATTCAAATGCTGCTTAAATGGGGATTTAATGTACATCAACAGGTCAAGGAAAGTATTATGGGTTTAAACCACCAGAGAGAAGTTAGGGCACGCCGCCAAACAGAAGTTCTGGCCATTTATCCATGTGGCCCGTCATCCCCCGACTAATGCACAGGAGGGAGGGAGGAAATGGTGGAGGAGGGCGGGAGAGAGGGGGCTTTATCAGCTGCTGTGAAGAATTTACATGAGCACACAGAGCACCAGAGCATTTTCCCTCTACCCCCCCCCCCCCCCACTCTTTATTTAGAGCCCTTTCTTCCATGCCGCCCCCTATTCTCCTCCTGTCCTATTTGCCACCTCTCTATTTTGGAATATGTGGGTTGGAAAGCAGTCAAGTTTCATTAATTTCTGGTTTGGGTACAGTATGTTCCTGGACACACATCTGCGAGCAATCATAAACGCTCTGGAATGTTGGCAGAACATCCAGACCTGCCGGCAGCTGATGATGTCATCACTGAGAAGGAAGAGCTGGTGAGAGGCCAAAACTCTGACAGAGACACAGAGAGAAAGAGAGAATGGGAGAAATGCTCTAAGTATTCTCCTTTCCTCTTCCCTCATGCCTCACACTGATTACTGTCTCTCTGCTTTAGCGGTCTATAACTGGTGGTTCTCAAAAGGTTTTGTTTCAGGACACAGATTTTACATTAGATATCTAGTGGTGACCCAACACAGTAACATAATTGTTTATCCTACAAAGGTAAACAAAATGTCCTTAAAATCAAACATTGAAATGTATTATGACTACTATGAACTTCATAGGCCTACACGCAATTATCAAGATGGCATAGGAAAATTGACCATTTTGAAAATGTTGCAATTACAACAGCAGATGCCAAGGTAACAACAAATTCTGACCGATCAATTTCATTTGTAATTAAGATTTAAATAAATATATGTCGATATAAACAGATTAACCAATCTGTGAACCAGTTTGACCACTTTATTGAAAAGACAACATGATCACACGTGGAGTTGGCATGATGTTTCCGATAGTTTCGATACCCTAGGATCGGCGACTGTATGCTGACACGCTAACATGCAGCATTCTTATCGGACATGTTTGCAGTAGTTTCAATGTGTGTACATTTCCACCAGGCTTAATTGGTAGTGCGTTGCATCAGCTGCGTAGGAGATTACGGTTTAAAGCCAGGCAGTAACCACGTTTGAATAATCAATGACGAGCACGATTCGGAGGTTTCACTTTTCCCTCTGACATTAATTTTTTACTCCCCTAATGGTTTAGGTAAGGTTTGGGTTTGGGTTGGGGGATAGAATCTATAAATATATGTTTTTCTCTTCATTGTATAACGACCTGTAAAGCTGAAAACAACTTGCTTCACTACTAGCTTTTGGCGACCTCTCCTGGACATAAATGGACCTCGCACATGCCCATATGCCCTACACCACTTACCGCTTTGGCCACTGGGGGCAGTGTTTTGAAATTTCGGTCAATGTATACTGATTCTGCCGAAAGAAAAGTCGGTCTACTCTTTCCAATTTCACTGTGAGATCAGGCTGTGAAAAGAACCAACTCAAAAGAGTGATTAAAAAAAAAAAAAAACTTTCATAATATATTACTTTTTATTTAAATTATTTTATTATTCACATTTAAAATAGTGTTTTATTTGCTGCTATCCAAGACCATATCAGAACTGGCCTGCAAACCATTTTTGGGTCGAGACCCACCAGTTGAGAAACGTTGGTCTATGTAAAGCAAAACTTATACTTCTGAGTCAAACCTACACCATAGGTTTGCATTTATAGTTTGCCTTTGGTGTGTCCGTGTCGTTCTGCAAGTATGGCCAAAATGCTAGTGTACTGAGAGGAAATGCCTTAATTAATGAAATAATAAAACTTTTAATAAATAAACAAAAGTTATGTAATTTGTGGATCCAAAAGTATTTATGAAATTATTGTAGCATTAAAAATGAGTTCAGTATATGTAAAACATATTGAGATTTAGGTACATATTATTTATTAAAAATGTTGTCTGGCAATCAGAGAGAAAATTAATCAGGTATATACAGTGCATCCGGAAAGTATTCACAGCGCTTCACTTTTTCCACATTTTGTTATGTTACAGCCTTATTCCAAAATGGATTGAATTCATCATTTTCCTCAAAATTCTACAAACAATACCCCATAATGACAACGTGAAAGAAGTTTGTTTGAAATCTTTGCAAATTTATAAATATTAAAAAAACAAAAAAACAAAAAACAAAAAAAAAACATGTACATAAGTATTCACAGCCTTTGCTCAATACTTTGTTGAAGCACCTTTGGCAGCAATTACAGCCTCAAGTCTTTTTGAGTATGATGCTACAAGCTTGGCACACCTATTTTTGGGCAGTTTCTCCCATTCTTCTTTGCAGGACCTCTCAAGCTCCATCAGGTTGGATGGGGAGCGTCGGTGAACAGCCATTTTCAGATCTCTCCAGAGATGTTCAATCGGGTTCAAGTCTGGGCTCTGGCTGGGCCACTCAAGGACATTCACAGAGTTGTCCCGGAGCCACTCCTTTGTTATCTTGGCTGTGTGCTTAGGGTCGTTGTCCTGTTGGAAGATGAACCTTCACCCCAGTCTGAGGTCCATAGTGCTCTGGAGCAGGTTTTCATCAAGGATGTCTCTGTACATTGCTGCATTCATCTTTCCCTCGATCCTGACTAGTCTCCCAGTTCCTGCCACTGAAAAACATCCCCACAGCATGATGCTGCCACCACCATGCTTCACTGTAGGGATGGTATTGGCCAGGTGATGAGCGGTGCCTGGTTTCCTCCAGGCATGACGCTTGCCATTCAGGCCAAAGAGTTCAATCTTAGTTTCTCATGGTCTGAGAGTCCTTCAGGTGCCTTTTGGCAAACTCCAGGCAGGCTGTCATGTGCCTTTTACTGAGGAGTGGCTTCCGTCTGGCCACTCTACCATACAGGCCTGATTGGTGGAGTGCTGCAGAGATGGTTGTTCTTCTGGAAGGTTCTCCTCTCTCCACAGAGAAACACTGGAGCTCTGTCAGAGTGACCATCGGGTTCTTGGTCACCTCCCTGACTAAGGCCCTTCTCCCCCGATCGCTCAGTTTGGCCAGGCGGCCAGCTCTAGGAAGAGTGCTGGTGGTTCCAAACTTCTTCCATTTACGGATGATGGAGGCCACTGTGCTCATTGGGACCTTCAATGCTGCAGAAATTTTTCTGTACCCTTCCCCAGATCTGTGCCTCGATACAATCCTGTCTCAGAGGTCTACAGACAATTCCTTGGACTTCATGGCTTGGTTTGTGCTCTGACATGCACTGTTAACTGTGGGACCTTATATAGACAGGTGTGTGCCTTTCTAAATCATGTCCAATCAACTGAATTTACCACAGGTGGACTCCAATTAAGTTGTAGAAACATCTCAAGGATGATCAGTGGAAACAGGATGCACCTGAGCTCAATTTTGAGTGTCATGGCAAAGGCTGTGAATACTTATGTACATGGGATTTTTTTGTTTTTTATTTTTAATAAATTTGCAAAGATTTCAAACAAACTTCTTTCATGTTGTCATTATGGGGTATTGTTTGTAGAATTTTGAGGAAAATAATGAATTTAATCAATTTTGGAATAAGGCTGTAACATAACAAAATGTGGAAAAAGTGAAGTGCTGTGAATACTTTCCGGATGCAATGTACTGTATGCTTGCTCTTGAGTTATTTAAATAACAATTAATAAATATTTTTGCATATTGTGACACTCCGTGCTAAAAAAAAAAATCAAATTAACTACTTGCTTAACCAGTACAAAATAAGAGTTGTTTTAAAGGTTAGTAGCAGGAATTTACAATGCATATAGGCAATATAACCAACACTTTACAGGTGCTTTTTTAATTTGCTGCTAAATTAGAAGTGTACACCATACTGTCAAATGTATGGTTAAAAACATTGTACAGATTGGAAAATTCTCGAGCAGAATACAACAAATACTGTGCGACTCGCATACCAAATATATAAAGTTAAAAACCCTGAAGAAAAAGCACAGAGTTTATAAGTTGTAAACAGATGTGTCTTTTTGTTGTGTTTTCGGTTGTGACTTCATGAAACAAACAGAATACATAAACAGCAGATGCTCCCCATTAAAACAATGCTCTCGAGTTTAAATACAATGTGGTATGATGCATAGATCTTAAAATAATCTTGGAGAAAATGTGACACTACCTCGGATGTCTTTTTGCCATTCTGGGGGACGGATGCTGACCAATAGTTGTCAAAGCTGATCAATCACAACTGCTGTGGTCTGTGTTGACGTGACGTGTTAATACATTTTTGGAAAGGTGCATGTCAGGCTACAGCGTAGACTAAGCCGTAACTGCCATAGGTTCGATGCAGAAGTATAAATCGACCTTAATACACATGAGACAGACTTGGGTGTACTGCGAGTTCAGATTATGTTAAGGTGAGAAATAAAAATATATAAGAGCTTTTTTGAAAAACAAGGAAACAGATCTGAGAACTGTTCCAAAGAAATGTTTAATAGCCTAAACACAGTGTCAACATGCTGCTGAGGACACAAACCATGAAACCGACGTGCAACAGGCTGACAAAAGCTCCTACACAACACAGATAATAGCTCGGCAACAATGGAGCCAAAGAACAGCCTGCAGGCCAAGTTACACAGCCATAATTTAAACTGCTAATTCGCTTTCATCAAAAGAAGAAAAGCCTGTGTGCTTGAAAGTCAACTTGAAAGCAATAGCTGATAGATCACAATAGCTGAGAAAAGGATTCCCATTCTTCTAAACGACTACGTTGCGGAAGAGTTACGGAACTTTTACCAAAACGACCACAGACAAAGTTGCTTATATATCGATTTGCAATGGTAAAGTGCCTGCTGAAGTGGTGGTTTGGAACGGTGCATAATTTAAAGCATTTAAACTACACTCAAGCAATGCTTTAAGAAAAGTTATCAACCCTACAAGCAACAAAATATCAAATTACAAGGTAATTAAGGTGGCAATACATAACTAGCAAATCATGCAATTTATTTTTTAAATCAGAGCTGTATATTTATCTTGTACAAAATCAACAACAATAATATATATATATATATATACATATATATAAAACTCACTAAAATGAATTCGACAGAGATTTATGACATGTCACACCACACCGCTACTCAAACAGCTATTAAAATAACTTGCTACTGGAAAAAGCTACAATGTTTTTAAAACAGCTGAGCTACTGTCAGGCTACTGAAAAATTTAGTTAAGTTAGCAGCTATGTTACTCCCCAGTTCTGGGCTGGACACAGTGCTGAATAGTGTGGAAGGGGTCCTGCTGTGTTAGCCCTGCCTCAGTCTACAGAGCTAATGAAGTCAAGTGAGGTCCACTGGTTGGGTCCTCTGGAGAGCAGCACACAGACTTAATGAGCCTGGACCAGGCACTTCGGCTTGCTAATGAGAGCGTTCACACTGTTCCCAAGTGTGTGTATGTGTGTGTGTGCATGCATATGTGTAGACAGTTCAATTCATCCAGCCCCATTCAAACAGGTAGCAAATGAAGCAATGGTCAACTTTTTTGTTAATTTCGTGTCAGCTGTTGGTTAAATCACCAAGTTGTTGACCTTTGTTTGTCTGGAGAGTTGAGGATAGCCTCAGATGGCACGCCCACCTGACCATTTGATGCATACTGCACACAAAACTGGAAAGAACTTTTTTTTATCTTGCAATCTGATTGGCTGACTTGATGCAACTTCCAGGAGTAAGAGTTGTTTATTAGTCCAAAAAGTTGTGTTTACAAGGTACAAACAATGAGTTATTACAATTTGTGTCTTTGAGGATGAAATAATCACTGAATTTGCCATCAGTGCCATCAAATCTTTGAAATATACAATTCTGTTTGAGACACTTAGTGGCAAGTTAAGTGTGAGACTACAGGCAGAGTGCATGCAACAGCTACAGACAGTTACAGTATAGCTATAGAATAAAACATTTAAAAGTTAAAAATCCAGATGATATATCAGCCTATGTTGATCTGTAATCCCACCGTAAAGCTTTGCCTCGCATTTCAAAAATGGATCAAAATATGTCCTTTGGCTAGCATACCCAGACCACGTTCCGCACTCTTTGAAGTCACAAGGGAAGCTCACATAACACTAATAGCCAAGCTGTGCTCCATAAGGGTGAGTCACTTTTTTTCTTCTTCTTTTTTTTTTTTTTGCCTGGCTACCCAACAGCTTTCAGACCATGTTGACCTTAACCTGAGGAAAAACACACGCACGCGCTATTGCATTATCGGCTTCTTTCCACAGTCCACTTCCACCCAAATCTGCTCACAGCGCCAGACGACAACAAACTCCACCTCTAGGCCTCGCAAGCCCCTGAAAAACTGCAGCCACAACCACAGTTGTCAGACAATAATTTAAAAAAGGAGGAGGGAAAAAAACTGGCACAAGATTAACTGTACATACTGTACCCTGGGCTGTGGCAGGCAGCCCAGTCTGGCGCCCTGCCAAGTCCACAATAAAACAAACAGAGACGGCGTGCACCAGCCGAGAGGAGTGAGCAAGGGAGGGGGGTGGACGAGAGCAATGGTCCATCACAATACACACAGCATATCTAATAACATTTCTTACCACCTTTTCCTTAAAACGAGGGAGCGGAGGAGGTGGTTGAGGGCAAAGCCACTTGCTTGGTGTCGCCGTTGTGAGCGCTGATAAAAATCAAACCGCTCAGAACAGGAAGAATAAAAACAGAAAGTTTGCACTGAAAGAACAAAGCAAAAGAAAACAAATCAAAGAGCCACGCTGTGTCTCTGCCTCTCTGCCACTGTCTGTGTCTATAAAAGCATTTCCACTGAAAAGCTTGAGCGTTACACAAGAGTGAAGCTCTCTAGAGTCACACTGCTACAAACAAAAACCAGGTTAGCACTATGCGTCAAGCACTGAGCATACGAACGTTAAAACTGTTTGTTCTGGGGTTTTTCAGTGCTCTGTTTTGATGCGCTAAAAATAAGCAGCCTTGCGATGCATGCTTATTCTGGCTGTTAAGGGAGGCTGTCTGGGGCTGGTTCTTTGGAATTATGACTGTCACATTAATAGCACTGCGATTTCTCTGTTTTGGCTCAACCTTACTGGAGTAATGTAAAAGAGGAGGACAACAGGAAGTGATGGTGGCCAAGTGCTAAATAGACATGGCCCAAGCTTGGCCACCTCTTGAGCAGATCCTGTCACTAAATGTCTCACTCTTAAAGGGCATTTTCACACCTGATTCGCTTCAGGGGTCTGAGAGTGGTTTGACAGAACCACAAGATGAAGAAGAAAGAAAAAGAAGAGAAAGGTGAAAAAGAGAAGGAAGAGAAAGGAGAAGCAGAGGATAAAGCGGAGGAGGAAGAAAAAGAAGAGGATGAGGAAGAAGAAAAAGAGGAAAAGTATGAGGAAAAGGAGAAAGAAGAACCTCTAGAGGGATCAAGTGTTGAACACTTTGGTTCCGAAAGCAAGTGGTGAACGGACTAGAGAGAACTCCTGTGTAATTCTAAGAGGGTGAAGTGTGAGGGCCTGCAGACACTAACAACGAATCAAAAGATACTCATTCCTTCTGTTCGGAGAGGCTCTGAGCAAGGCAGTTGCTATACAAAGGTTTTTTTAAAGCGTCTCGTGGCACATAGTCTCATGCAACCCAATTTCTGAGCTCAGGATTATCCGCAGTCATATTATCCAAACTGCACAAGCCACCCTCCCATAAAGATTTCTGAATTACTATAAAGACATGGAATATCCTTTTGTACGAGTACAGGAGTCTGCTGTTGGTCACTGCGGAATACCAAACAGAGTTATTCATCAAAGTTCAGGCCCCTCTGTTTCATCACAGAAAGGCTCTTATAAATGTCACAATGAGGCACATCCTCCATGGGCCGCCATTATGAACATGCAGCCACTCCAATATCTCCACATTTTCTGTTATTGTTATTATCTTGGGAATTGAACAGCCTCTAAAATAAACATTTGATATTTCCTTAGAGCAGCATCTGCCATGCTGAGTAGTGCATAAATTGAATTGCACAGCCCAGCATGAGAGGTCACTCATCTCTCCACTCGACATGCTTTTAAACGTCCCTGAAAAATGTCAATCTCATCTCACTATATGAAGATATTTACATAAAAATAATCCACCTTGTGAGGCAAAAAGTACCTCATTCCCAGGTTTGGTGATGTTTTGTAAGTAATCTAATCTAAATCCCTAATTACTGTGGAATCAGTTACCTCAGTAAAGTACTCTTAATCATCATAAACCAGAGTGTGCTCAACAGGAGGGCGAAAAATCTAAAAATACTGACCATTGTGTGTGTCTGCTGTGGAGTGTGTAAGCACTTTGATTTCTGTGGTGTGTGATTTGGCAGTCAGACAGGAAGGTGAGGGGAGATTCCTGTTGAACTGGGCTGGTTTTTGGGAAACCCAGAGTCCCACAGCTTTTACAGACTCTATATAAACCAGAGTCACTGCAGAGCACAAAATAGCACTTCTGTATTAAAGAAAAGACTAACCTCTCCAGAAAAAAGTGCACATATACAACTTTCGTGATTTAAATGAGCAGTTTTCATCTGGTTTTGCTTCAGGACCAAGATTTCACATTGATCATCAGTGGCGACCCAACACAGTACTAAAATTGTTCAGCATTTAAAAATGAACTGAGAGCATGTCATGCAACCTGTCCACCTTGGCATCTTCTACGAAGTGACAGGTGAATTTGCACCAAAATACTGCAGACAGAAATTTAATGCACAGTCATTAATGTTAAAGGGATAGTTCACCCAAAAATGAAAATTCTCTCACCATTTACTCACCCTCATGACATCCCAGATGTGTGACTTTCTTTCTTCCTTCAGCAGAACACAAATGAAGATTTTTAGAAGAATGTTTCAGCTCTGTAGGTCCTCACAATGTGAAAGTGAATGGTGGTCAGAATTCTGAAGGTCCAAAAAGGACACAGAGGCATAAAAGTAATCCATAAGACTCCAGTGGTTAAATCAATGTCTACTGAAGCAATATGATAGGTGTGGGTGAGAAACAGACCAATATGCAAGTCCTTTTTTTTTTTTACTATCAAATCTCCAACTTTGATCAGCCCTGACCAGTAGGTGGCTGAATGTGAAAGTCACTTCCACACCAGAATGTAGTGAAAGTGTCTCACCCACACCTACCATATGGCTTAAGAAGATATGGATTTAAACACTGGAGTCTTATGGATTACTTTTATGCCTCTGTGTCCTTTTTGGACCTTCTGAATTCGGGTCACCATTTACTTTTTTTGTGAGGACCAACAGAGTGGTGATATTCTTCTAAACATCTTCATTTGTGTTTTGCAAAAGAAGAAAAGTCATACACATCTGGGAAGGCATGAGGGTGAGTAGATGAGAGAATTTAAATTTTTGGGTGAACTATTCCTTTAACAACAAAAGACACAGGAAATGGTTATTTCTCCATTTTAAAAGTTGATAAGACAATATATTTTTCCATCCTAACTATACACAATTATATGGTTAGTTGTATTTTTTGGTTTGCATTTATGTTTTTTCCTGCTGTCTGCAACCCTATCAGAAAAGACCTGCAACCCTTTTTTGGGTCGTGACCCACCAGTTAAGAACCACTGACTGAAATGAATGAATCAATAGCCTATGTGTATGTTGAATTACATGGCTGTTAGGCTAGTAAAGAACTAGAAACACAGACCTACTTACACACTTTCAATGTTTAACAGAAGGCCGATTCATGAATGAATGCATTAGCCATAACACCTCATGGTAATGCCCTAAACGAGGCAAGATATGATCAGCAAAACCAATTTCCTGCCAGTCAACACTGCTTTGGCCTGCACTATTTACCTCTGGATCATCCACAGAAAACATAAATCGCTGTTGGAGTCTTAACTTCTATTTTCAGTCAGGTGGAGCTATACATAGCTGTGAATGTGCCGATGTGTAGACAGCCCAGTGTAGATGCTAGTGTGTGTTACCTGAATGAGACAGCAAGTGCATCCTCAGGCGTAGACTATCTAGGAAGCGTTTGCCACAAAGCTCGCACCCATAGGTCTTCATTCCGCTGTGCAGTTTCCTGTAGGGAGAAACAGGACAAAATAACATTAGACAACACCATTTATGTCAATCACACAAAAACTGGGTGTTCAAAGCGCCTGGCTGTACTATGAGATTTGATTAGCATGCTAAATGGCAAGGACAAAACGGCATAATTTTCCTTCCCACCATGAGTTTATCACTCCACCTACACTAGATAACAAGACAGAGGGTTTTTAAAGAAATAATTTATCCAAAAATGACAATTCTTACACCCTGACTGTGTTGCAACACCATATGCTCCTATTTTTTCCCAGATTACACAAAAGTAGAAGTTTCTGATGAATATTTATGCAGCTTTTGGCAGAAAACAACAGTTTAAAGGGATCAGGGGCTGTCAAAATCCAAAAAGACAACCTGTATGAAAGGCTAGTATGAGTGATAAAATTTTTTCCCTCCTTGAATTTTGGTTTCTCACACAAAGCTATTGTATGGCTTCAAAACACTTGGAATATAGTGCAAGTGTATGGATTATTTTTATGATACTTACGGTGCTTTTTGTTTTCTGTTTTTTGAGCTTGACATACCCTGGTCACTATGATCAAGAGTTGTGTAATGGGGTGCAGCCAATCTTCATCTTAAATCTATGATTGGGCGATCGTTCTTGTTTTGTTTTTTTAAATTGCAGCATGCACAAAAATCACACACTGCCACTCTAATGAATGAGTGCTTGCTCAGCTCTCGAAGCATGACACTGCAGCCACTGGAAGGTGAGAAGTTGCAAATAATTAAGCATTCACGAGTTTACAATGTCAGACATGCAATAATTTAGATGAATATGCCGGTTTGTTTTAAAAATGTGTATGAACCGCATGTATGAATTTTAAGGTGCCCATTTTGATGAGTCATTACGGCAGTAATTCTGACTCACTGTACAGTTGTGTACACTGTACAGACATGGAGAAGACAAAGATACTTCAAACGGATGTAAAAATGAATTAAACAACAAATAAATTATAGGTGATGTTGCATGAGTCACGACAGTTAGATGGTGTGTGGAGTGATTGAGACAGTTTGAGTGATCATGCACACTATCAGTTTCACTTTCCAACATGTGCGCTTTCTACTACAGGTGCTCTTAGTCTCTCAGTCACTCATCCAAGCGCTATTTTGTGAGAACCCTGATTTAAATCAAAAATATGTTTGTCGCAATACAACTAATAACAGTTGAACATTCAATAACAGCACTGCGTTTTCACGCAGTTGCTTTATAATTACTGATTAGTGTTACAACCAAACGGCAAAGACTGTAAACAAGTCAAAGATATTAATGATTCTCACTAAAGCGGTTTTGGAGCTTGTAATTGATTTATCTTATTTTTGAACATATCTCTGCTGTATGTGACTCTCTCAAGGTGTTTAATGGTTGCCAGTATGTCACAATTATATTTGATAGTGACAACAGAACTATCATAACTGTTTTCTATTCAAATAAATGTTAGCATTTCCCAATTCATGTGCATTGTATACAGTGTGGGGCATTAACATATAACTGCAGCATATAACTTGTTAAAGTGTAGCAAAGGGGTACTTTAAAAAGAAAAATCGGTGATCGGATGGGTATCGACAGATCTGTGTTGTTAAAAAAAAACAGTGATCATATCGGCCTCAAATTTTCTGATTGGTGCACCAATATGGTTTCACGATACTTAAATTTCGAAACATTTCCACCTGAAAAAAAGAAAAGAAAAAAGAATAAGGGTTCGGAAAACATGAAGGTGAATAAATAATAATAGAAATCATTTTTGGGTGAACTATTCCTTTAAACTGGATCTCTTGTTCTGGGGAAAAATTAGAGTGAGAACTGCTGAGAGAGAGAGAGAGTAAAAAACATTGATAGAGAAATAAACCATTGTTTGCAATCACTTGATGCCGAACTTGCACATTTACCAGTAATCAACCCTTTAGCTGATGATTTCCAAATTAGATGATCAAGAGTAGATTTTTACTAGACTCCTTTTTCGGAAAGGGAAGCTGTGAAATGCCTTAAAAGCAAAAGTTCTCAATGGCACATGAGGTTTCAAAGTTCTATTGTTCATTGATTTAGATCCCTGTGTGGGGATGAAGGAGCCCTTTATCTAAACAGGAACATATAGATGGCCATGAGCTCCCAGATAAGAGTGAATGTAATGCTACAGCAAAGCAGGCTGCATTTGGCTCCAGGCTCCATTTCAAACAAGAGGTCAACTTTTCATGAGGCATAAAGTGAAACATTTGTTCTCCAAATTTGAAAATCTCTGAGCTTTGATAGAAAGATATGAAAGATCAACCAATCAAAATGCTGTCACATTAAATACAGGGAAAGAAAGATCTGTGCACTGCAAAAAAAGAATCCTTTCCTTTATCAGTATTCTTGTCTTGTTTTCTAGTAAAAATATCTACATATCCTAAAAACAAGATAAACTTTCTTGAAGCATTTTTAAACTGGATAAACTTAACCAAATGTAGCTGAATTTTTGCTTAAAACAAGGTAAAAAACACAATTCTGATGAGAAATGGGTAGCAAATATAAAACATAATTCAAGATATATTGTCTGAATTTTTTTTTAGCGATTTTTTTATTGTTGCACCCCCTTGAATATGGGAGTGTATGGAGACACTGTAGCACACTCTTTTTCATCTACAGTTACCAAAATTGGTACATATATAGTTCTCATCAAGACAGACAACGTTCATAATTACGGTCATTAGCTCGCCCAACAGGAATAGCCATTTTGGATTTTTTTTAAATTTCAGGCTCTGAACTTTTAAATACTTTTCCTAGGGGATTCATGTGACAATCACCAAATTTAGGCAACATTATGCCAAGACATTAAAGATGCTAAACTGTGAACGGATTTTTGATATACTGAACGGTGCTGCCATGGCTAGGCAATAAATAATTGGCAAAAAATGGGAAACAGGAAGTGTCACCTATCTTCTGCGTGCATTCTGTGATTTAGATCAAAATTTAGCTGTAAGTATGGTAATGGGGGCTGATCAGATGGATGTGGCTATTGTGGTTCATGGTCATAGCACCACCACCTGGCAGCAGGAAGTGTGTCCCTTACATCATGCTTTGAAATAGTCTTCTTACATTTACCCAAATCGCTTCAAATTTTTTTAGAATAATGTCAAGATACAGCTAATGTAAAATTGTGAAGGGTTACTTAATATCTTAAATTGTGTCCCCAAGGCAACATATTAAATGTTATGATCCTTTTTAAAAAAATTTTATATTCATGTGTTTTTGAGGCACGTCGTTTTCTCGACAAAATGTATGTCTATTGCATACTGTGGCAACTAAAAAACAAACACAAAGACAATGTTAAGCTTCATTTAATGAACCAAATAGCTTTCAACTGTGTTTGATATAATAGCAAGTGATTTTCTTGTACCAAATTAGCAATTTAGCATGATTACTCAAGAATAAGGTGTTGGAGTGATGGCTGCTGGAAATGGGGCCTGTCTAGATTTGATTGAAAATGACTTTTTTCAAATAGTGATGGTGCTGTTTTTTACATCAGTAATGTCCTGACTATAATTTGTGATCAGTTGAATGCCATTTTGGTGAATTAAAGTACCAATTTCCTTCAAAACAGCAAAATCTGTACATTATTCCAAACTTTTGGCTGCCAGTGTATAGTAATAGTATAGTTCAAAAAGACAACTTAACAGTTCTCCATTTCTTAATTCATTTTACAAAAAGTAACATAAGGCTTGAATACCTCTGCCCCTTACCACCAGAATGTGGAAATAACTTTTACCTTCTGATCAGACCCACTGTATCACCTATATTCCTCTACGACACCCAAACAACACCCCAAAATATACCTCAAAGCTCTGGAATAAAATAAAAGTGATCACCACTAAACATGTAAAAACAAGATTTTATTCAAATACATTTTGGTCATTAAAGGCTTAGTTCACCCAAAAAGGAAAATTCTCTCATGATTTACTTACCTTTAAGCCATTCCAGATGTGTATGACTTTTATTCTTCAGCAGAACCGAAATGCATAATTTTAAAAGCAGATTTCAGCTCTGTTTGTCCATACAATGCAAGTAAACGGGTGCCATCAGGCTGCTGGCTGTTTGACGGTCCAAAAGGCATATTTGGTCAGCATTAAAAGTCATCCACATGACTTCAGTCAATCAAATAATGTCTTCTGAAGCAACTCAATACATTTGTGTAAGAAACAAACTGATAATTATTTATTTTTTTTTTTTACTTTAAATTGTTGCTTCCGGCCAGCGCTGGATTGCTGTTTGAAATTAACTAACTCTCGCGCAACGTTCGTTCCTTTGTTATAAAGCGCATACTTCCGACGTCACGAGACAGTAACGTGATGTGTCGACTGCTGGAAGCGATTTTTAAAAGTTAATAAAGTTTTAATTATCGATTTATTTTTTACACAAATGTATTAATTTGCTTCAGAAGACATTAACTGATCGACTGGAGTTGTGTGGATTACTTTTATGCTGCCTAAAGACGCCTTTTGGACCATCAAACCACCAGCAGCCTGATGGCACCATTTTACTTGCATTGTATGGACAAACTTAATTTCTTAATTTCGGTTCTGCTAAAGAACGAGAGTCAATCACATCTGGGATGGTTTAAAGGCAAGTAAATCAAGAGAAAATTTTGATTTTTGGGTGAACTAACACACAATTCTAGAAGCTCAACAAAAGGTGCATATATGATTTTAATTTATTTTGTTATAACGACCTCCCTATGATTCTGCAATCTAAATCCCTTGCCCTAGTTTGGCCAACAATATATACATTTACAGAAATGTACACACTGTGCCACTCAGTTGACATTGTTCATGAACAGCAAAGAAACATGCCAAGGTTGGCGTTAGCACACAAGTGTGGATTATCTTTTGAATGTGTGTGTCCTAGAGACTGCAAATTTGGTATGGGGGCTATTCGTGCCCAGAAATTACTCTTCATTTAAAATAATTTTCTAAAAAGGCTACTTCAAAAGCTTGCCAGATAATCACATTCATTCAATTAATTTACAATACACCAACATTCGCTCTTTGTCTTAAGTCTGATATGCTGAAAACTGCTCCGTAAATGTTTTCAAATTCAGAATCGCGAACAGCATATGAATCATGCACTGTGTAGCATTTTCAACTAAAAATGGAGAATTTTGCCAAATGGTGAATATTGAAATAACAGTACCGTACAACATATCAGTCATAAAATAGTGTGCAAATATTGCATGTTGTGAGAATCTGCATCACATGCTGGGTTGTAAAGCTTTTTTCCCTTTAGTATAAGCAAGAGTTGGCAGAACATGGAAACAGTGATGAGAATTATAAAGCAAGGAAGTGTGGTTAAACCACGGAGATAAGAAAAAGAGAAAAAGACTTGAGAAAATAAATGGTGTTGGGGCGGGTGGGGGTTGAGAGAAAACTTGCAATGCATCCAAAATCCTGATGGCTGTCTTCTAGATGGGGATTGTGGAGACCCAACAAACAAAGAGAAGAATGAAGCAGCAAAGCCCTTTGGCAAGCTGCAAGTAATTAAAAAGGCCTGTAAATGCCTTCCAGGATAAAGGGCACTTCAAAAGACAGGCGGGTGAGTGAGCAAGCATGGCAGGAGGAGGAGCTGGGAAAAGCCAGAGGTCTGTGCACCTTTGGGTTCAGGGCTAATGCAGCACAATACAGATACTGTAGAGAAAACACTCAAAGGCCTTTGTGTGCCTTCAACCTAAACGTTGTCCATCTCCTGAGGTCTGAGGAGAGTGCGCTTCCACTGATTAGAGACTGACAGAAAGCTCATACTGTCAGAGTCACCCTCCAAGCCCTGAAGGGAGGTTTAAGAACCGA
Source organism: Myxocyprinus asiaticus (assembly GCF_019703515.2). Classification (NCBI taxonomy): domain Eukaryota; kingdom Metazoa; phylum Chordata; class Actinopteri; order Cypriniformes; family Catostomidae; genus Myxocyprinus; species Myxocyprinus asiaticus. Next base: position 15,799,482 of record NC_059383.1, read on the forward strand.
TAGAAGCCAGAAACTAGCTACCTGGGGCAGGAAGGGCTTACTTTCAATACCCTACGGTGGCAGTAAAGTGCAAAACAAAACAACAAATCTAAAAACACAACAGCAAATCCAAAGACAAAATAACAATTCAGAAACACATCAACAAATCATAAAACACAATGGCACTGGGGGCCTGGGTAGCTCAGTGAGAAAAGACACTGACTACCACACCTGGAGTCGCGAGTTCGAATCCAGGGCATGCTGAGTGACTCCACCCAGGTCTCTTAAGCAACCAAATTGGCCCAGTTGCTAGAGAGGGTAGAGTCATATAGGGTAACCTCCTTGTGGTAGCTATAATGTGGTTTGCTCTCAGTGGGGCATGTGGTGAGTTGTGCATGGATGCCGCGGAGAATAGCGTGAAGCCTCCACACGCGCTATGTCTCTGAGGTAACGCGCTCAACAAGCCACATAAGTTGCGCGGACTGACGGTCTCAGACGTGGAGGCAACTGAGATTTGTCCTCCGCCACCCGGATTGAGGCAAGTTACTACGCCACCACGAGGACCTACAGCGCATTGGGAATTGGGCATTCCAAATTGGGGAGAAAAAGGGGAGAAAAAACCCCACAATGGCAAACCCGAAAACAAGAGCAAATCAGAAAACACAACACCAAATCAAGAAACAAAACAAGTTAGAAAACACAACAGCAATTCAGTCGAAACGTAAAGGGTAGGTACCACAGCTTCTCACCTGATTGGCTGTGTGGAGAATATCTAGTCCTTTCTTCAGGACTGGTTCTCTGCCCACTTGTGTGATTATTTCAAAATTAATTCCAAATGCTCAATTACTGATAATTGTGAGTGGTTTGTCACTCAGTAAAGCAGTAATGGGACACTTTATAACAAAGAGAGCAAAAACAGCGAGCAGAAAATTTTTTTAGGTATGATGTTCGTCTACGGTGTAAGGGGCCATCTAAAATTTCCACAAACTGCGCCAAAACGCCGGTGTCCAAGCGTTCATTCAATTGACTTGCATATTCTAACATAACACTGTTATTAAAAAAGCATTTTCTCATTCTTTCTACATCTAAAGCCAGCATGTTCAATTATGAGTACAGTGTTCAATTATTTTAGAAAAAAAAAAAAAACTGCTGAAATTTGAACAAGATTTTATTTTCATATTATAGATTTTATTTTCATATTATAAAGTTTGTAGAAGGCTGCATTAGATATGCTGATTTACTCTAGATCAGATTTTCCCAGGATGTGGAATTATACATATACAGTATTCAATTATTTTTTAAATAATAATAATAATAATAATAATAATAATAATAATAAAACAATGTAAGTTAGTCATTCACACCACTGGCAGCCTGCTACAACTTTTCACACAACGTCTCGTTCCCTCCATCAGGGAACGGAGGTTACGACAGTAACAGAGATGTTCCCATTCTGTCACTCACTCGACGTTGTGTCGATGCAGTGACACTAGGGGTCCCTATACGAAATGCCACAATAGCTGAACTGTGTTACGTGGACTGCCGATGCAGGTGTAGGCAAGCTACTGTGAACGTAGGAATAGATGCACTCGGACTGCACGTAGCCTCCCCAGATGCCCCAAAATGTCATGTAATTCCCAAAAACCCTGAGGGGTGGGGGGGTGGGGAAGGAGACGTATCAAGTATGGGACGTGAAGAGAATGCCGCAGAACCGGGGCGGGCACCTGGCGAATTGAATCGCATAGCCGAGTCGGATGTTCTTGCCAGCCAGCGCGACGGGTTGGAAAGCGATAGCCACGCGTCCAAACTCCGGGCAAGGGGCACTAACGGAAGGATCGCATCCGACGTTCCTGGGGGTGGGGCCTCGCAGCGGGGGGGAGCAGGGAGTGCCGCGTCGGGGAGCAGTGCTCCGACCCGAGGCGGCCGCGCTGAGGGGACCCTCGAAGCACTTAAGCTCCGCGTGCCCGGCACAAGGCGACCCGAGGAAAGAGGAAACTGCTCTTTTTTTGACAATGTGGTTACCGCAGCCCGTACGGGACAGAAAAGAAAAAGAGAACAAAAGATTTTCCTCCTGGCCCTCCACCGGGGGATGGAGTGGGCTGGCTACCAGCTCCGGAGTTCCCACAGACATCTCGATCCTTGGGTGTCCCGTCTCAGGGGCACTTGGAAGCCCTCCTGGGGGGCTTTGCGGCCGGCCGAGAAGCGGGGGGTGTCCCTCTCCTGCGGGGGGCTCTACGCCGGGGCTGAGGGCTGGGCTCGGGCTGGGGCGGAGCCGGTTGAGTTTGTGTTGCCGCAGGGGGATGCCCTCGGCGAACAGACGGGGTGTGCACTCTTGAGCCACGTCGGGACAAGATGTGCTGAATGGCCTCCGTCTGTTGCTTTACCGCCGAGAACTGCTGGGTGAAGTCCTCGACGGTGTCACCGAAGAGGCCGACCTGGGAGATGGGCGTGTTAAGGAACCGTGCCTTGTCCGTGTCCCTCATCTCGACCAGGTTCAGCCACAGGTGGCGCTCCTGGATCACAAGCGTGGACATCGTCTGCCCGAATGTGCGCGCTGTGACCTTAGTCGCACGGAGGGCGAAACCGGTCGCTGAGTGCAGCTCTTCTAGCACACCAGGATCAGAACTACCTCATGCAGCTCTTTCAAAGCCTTGGCCTGATGGACCTGTAAGAGGGCCATGGCGTGCAGGGCGGAGGCGGCCTTTAGTCGCCAGAGACGACGTCGTCCTACAGGCTCTGGGAGGGAGTGCTGGGTGACTCTGCCAGGTGGTGGCACTCGGCAGGCACAGGTGTGCCGCGATCACCTTATCCACCTGGGGTATTGCGGCATAACCCTTGGCCGCCCCACCGTCGAGGGTAGTGAGAGCAGACGAGCTGAAGGATCGGATTCGGGCAGCGAAAGGTGCCCTCCACGATCGCGTCAGCTCGTCGTGCACTACCGGGAAGAAGGGGACTGGAGGGGGGCATGGCCGTGAGCGGCGGCCCCGGCAAGCATGGCGGTCAGCTCCGCGCCAGCCTCAGACTGGGCTGCCACACCCGAAGGCAGCAGCCCAGTCGAGTCCTAGGCATCCGACATCACCAAGGCGCTCTCCGTTGCAGTGATCGACATCTCATCTGGCTCACAAGCTCCGAAAGAGACATTAGGCTGGCACTGAGGCGAGCTGCTTGTCTCATCAAAGAACTGGACGGGCGCAAACGAGCGTACCAAGGAGTGGGCGGTCTGTGGGGGTTTACCCAGCGGAACAGTACCCATTGAAGCCCCCGAATCGCCTTCAGTGTCAACCAGGGCGGCCTCATACCCGTAGATAGAAGGACCAGCGGGGGGGACAGCTGAAGTGGCTTTCCCTCAAAAGAAATAAAGCCGCGACCACAATGTTGCCATGGTCATGTTCTCGCAATGAGAACATGAACCATCCACGAACGCTTCCTCAACATGATTTTGGCTCAGGCACGTGAGGCAGTGATCGTGACCGTCAGAGGCGGAGAGGTAACGACCGCATCCAGGAACTGCACAGAGACGGAAGGGCATCTTTAAAAAGGCGTTCAATGTCATTGTGCCTGCTCTAATAAAGGAAATATACTCTTTAGAAAAAATCAACTCTTTTAAAGCGCTGTCGAAGCGTCCAGGGGCGTAGTCTGCAGTGGAGTGCAGAGTGGAGAGAAAGCCGCTGGAATGCTGGAACAGCACACGCTTCTGAAGAGGTGAATGGATCAGTAGTAGTATTCAGCTTGCTGAAATACAACCACTCGGCTCCGAAGAAAAAATCTGAATGAATCCGCATTCCAGCATCCTTTTTATACCCGTATGTCAGGGGGAGTGGCATGCAAATTCTACTCGCCAATTCTCACTGGCCTTTTCTCAAAGATCTGAAGGTGTCTCGGGCTCTCAAGATCAACCCCTACTGTCACTACATCGACACAACATCGAGTGAGTGACAGAAGGGGAACAAACTGTAACTCTATCCCTCACAATCTTGTTTTCATTTACATCACATTAAATCTGCCCTGACTATGGTCCGGTTAATCCTTGCGAAGAGACTCAAACTTCATTTGGTGTTGAGCAGAAAGACATTTATGTGCAATCCCATAGTTTGCTTCAAAGCAGTGGGAGGTAATTTTTATCTGCTCTTCATTTTTACAGGTGGTTGGAAGAGAGGGTGACCCTGGATATGACGTGCTCGAACCCGCTTCCAGTGTGGACCATGGCAGCAGTCCTGTCGTAAAGGTGAAGTGGTTGGGGTACCTGCCCTTGCAATTACTACATCTTCTATTTTCTGGACCAGAAGTTAATGCCTCTGTAGATTTTATGGGACATATAAGCCCCAGCACCCCTTCTCTTCAACATACACACACCTCCTGAGAGTGAACTATGGCAGTTCTTTTTCCCTGAAGCCACTGCAACCAGCTTTGCTCTGGCTTTGCCACAGAAACTGTAGATGTGTGTGTGTGAAAGCAAAAAAAAAAAAAAAAAAAAAAAATTGGGGAGGGGTGGCACACACACACACACACACACACACACACACACACACACACACACACACACACACACACACACACACAGTGCCTGAAACAGACTGACTGTAGTCATTACGGAAGCATGCATAAAACTCTCAAGCCATTTACTCAGTTAATAAGCGACTTTGTCTAACAGTCAGTTTTGACAACGGCAATAAATTTTTAATTTATGTCAACAAAACATATGCTGAACACCTAATTTCAATGCCGGAGTGGCGTGCTGGCTTGTAAATCAGCTTCATGTTTGAAACCCGAGTAGATTACGGGTCCATGTTATTGAGCTGTTAGAGCCCGGCCCATATAAATCTGAACTTTCTCACTCTAGAGTGGACCCCGGGTCGTACATCATAGCCAGGAGTTTCCCCTCACAGTGTGGCCTGCTCGCCGCCCCCCAGCAGGACGGAAACCTGAAAAACATAATATTCCTCTCCAGGGTCTAAAGAGCAGCGCAATGAGCAGCCGAGTCAGAAACATGCCATTAACCTGCGACAAATGAGATGGAAGGAATTTAACACGTGCATTCAAATGACTTCAAATTCCGATCAATTAATTGCACAAATCTGCATACTTTCATCATAAACTAGACGATGGGTCATCTGAATGTCTAGTCGGTCTTGAGGAAGCCCTGTATAATAAGGCTGATTTAGTGTCATGTCAATCAGCTCAAAAACAGCTGGATTGACCAAAACATAATGGAAATGAATGCAGGGGTTTCGAGACACATGTGTAACATTACTGTCCTCTACCATGTCCTTTTCATCCTGGGGTCTTTCATCTCTTTGGCCCACCCCTCTGAAACAGGTTGCAGGACTGCTAGGCTCGAGAACAGCGCACTTAACAACCATGGTAGGGGGCATGCGACACTTAGGCCAGCAGGAGAGGCCACGTACGTTAGGCCACTGCCCCTGCCAAACAAATGATAATGCGAGCGAATCATGGGAGAGTGGAGGGCTGTTCCTGGGAACAGAGAAGCTGGCCCGTGCAGCCAACCATGCCACTCATTCATCTGCTTTTAGAAGGGTCCTACTCAATCCCTAAAAGGCATGCCGGCCCATGCACACACTCAGATTAAGGTATTTGTCAAAGGGAGCCAACTACGAGCAGAACAGAGAAAGAGAAAGTGGGGTGGGGGGTAATCTGTCAATCCACTGCTGCACTTGATCTTAATAGAGATTTCAGTGAGGTGTTGACATGATGCTGCCACACCATTACCATAATGATGATTAATGTTAATTGACTTCTCAAAAGATCCTTTTGGTAAAGGACAGTTGACTCACCTCAGCTATAAAGTGTTTTATTACAACAATTTTACAACAACTGAAAGATAAATAACTGAAAATGATTATGTGGAACAAAACGTGGGGTTAAAAAGTTGACATACAAAAATGCTTCTATGTTTCATTTTTCTAATTTTATTTCATACCATTGTTATTGTCATTACAATATTTGAGAGAAAATTTAAACTGAAAAATGAACATGATTCGATACATTTTTTTAGTATTTGGTACGTCCCCCTTTTGCTTTTATGACTTCATGCACTTGAGCAGGCATGTTATCCGATCTATGTTATCCCAGCATAATCTGAGCATCTTCAATGGACCCTTTTTCACAAACTGCGATGACGTGTTTCCGCCTTATTTAGCAGCACAAATCTAGCAAACTTTAAATTTATAACATTCTGCATCATATTACCCTGGCATTAGTTTTAAAAAATGAGTTACCACAGATGCAATGAGGTTTCTAATACAGCTGCTGACAGAGTGACTGTACATTTGTCATCTTCTCTCTTCTGACTATCGTAATCCACAACTCTCTATTTTTTTCTTCATTTGGAAAGTTGTGGAAATGTGATAGTGCTGTTTGTTTGTTCTTTTGATGTTGAAGCAAATAGGTAAACAAAAATTTTATTTGCCATGGTATCCCATTCACTCCCATTCACTCCCATTCACTGCTATTGAGGTTTAACTGCAATCATTTACTTCCGCGCTACAAAACCCAGAAGGGTGAAAAGGGTCCATGGAGGCAAGGACATATGAACTTTTTGTTCAAGGAGTTAAAATGGTCAATATAACAACAAGAATATTAAATATTGCTCATTCATTTTACAACATCATTTTTCTTTGTTTTATATCTTAGCTATGTTTAAACATGTTTAAATAAGATTTGAACCCCACTGTTTGTGATATATTATTATAAAATTGGAACACCAAATAAGATTACAAGAATGTTTGATATAAATATGATAACAAATCTGTTTTTGTCTCACTTCCAAAGTGACGATTTTCAGTACCTCGGCTTTATTTTAGTAATCTTCACCGAGACGACCAGCATGTCTTTTCCCCAGTCTTTTCCAGCCCATTAAGAATGAATGAAGCAAACAATGGCAAATCAGATGGTGAAAAAACAAAAACACAAAACGACAGTGGCAACAACAAAAACCAGCCAAATTTCAGCTGTTGGAGATAAGCCCACCCTTAACCCCTTGCAACTGCATCCATGAAAAGCCATTACTGCGTTTATGAGCCGTGTACCACTACTCTCTCCCTCTCTCTCTCTTTATCTCTTTCTCTCAAACACAATGTGGTTACGCTCTATAAGATACAATTGTGCTTGAATATATTATATTATTTTGACTGACAGAAAATTACATTGTACTGCCGGTCTTTGAAACTATTTACCAACCTTGTCTTTATGTCTATCTTTTGTTTCAAGATCTTTTTCATTCCCTTTTTTCATGATTGGAATGTATCGAATGCCTGGGTAATTCTCAGCGGCGTGAGCTGTTTATCAGGAGTCCCCCTGTACATATCAATGACTCGGCCCTCTCTCCCTGCGGCGAGACATTCATATGAATTCCAGCCACACTCACACATACTGCAAACTCGTGCTAAGCATAGATGAGTAGTGCTGAAAGAGAGACACAGACAGAGGGAGAGAGAGATCAAGTCGAGGGTGGCTGCCTTTATTACAACCCAGAAAGGGCTTTTTCCACTATACACACAAACAGTTAGAATAGACATAGCTTGATAGATAAGGATACATGTCATTTTACATCACATTGTGCGAAAGAGAGCAAAATGGCAGGCAATCAAAACCTTTCAAGGGTTGTTTCCCAACAGCAGCCAATATATTACCTCTGTTCCAAAACCTATTGGGCTGCCAACATAGGCAGCATTTTAAGGCATCTAGCGAAGGCTGTTGCAAAAAGTAGGTATGATTAGGCTACCTACAAAGATAACTTATTTGGGCCAAATAAGGTAGTCTCGCATTTATCCTTCATATAGAAGGAACAAATCCATCCAGGATGGCAGATGAAGAGAGAACCGATGATTATCAATATATTTAGAATTAATTCAACACCAAAAAGTATTATACTGTTTTACCCAACATTTGAGTGAGCTATGCATTTTCATGCTTATTTAAGTATAGCACTGTTAGCTTAGCAACATGCTAATGGCAAACTCTAATGAAAAAACAAGACAGTGAAGGTGTATTGGGAGACTGGGTCATTGAACAAAGCTCAATTATGTTGTCAGGGGGAACGACACAGCACTCCTTTCATTATCCTTTCGAAGCCTCTTTTCTGTGGAGTCAACAGGCAGAACTGTGGCGCATTAGCCGCACACAAGAGCTCTGTCAGGAAGCGAGCTTAAGCCAGTGCTCCAAATTGCGCTACCTGGGAAAAAGAAGCACATTCCCCTCCGTCTAATCCACAATTTTTACCCATACCTTTAGCGGCAGCTCAGAGAATAGGAGGACAGGGGATCTCGCCAAATGCCTCATTCACTTTCATTAACCTAATGACACAATCTAGGTGTACCACGAGCAGTACATTTGCCAATAAAAGGGACACAGTGACGTTGAAAGGGATAGTTCCCCCAAAAATTTAAATTCTGTCTTCATTTCTGTCTTCAATGGTAAATGAGGTCAACATTCTGTCTAACATCTTTTGTGCTCCACAGAAGTTATACGGGTTTGATACAACATAAGGGTGAGTAAATGATACAGAATTTTCACTTTTGGGTGAACTATGCCTTTATGGGTATCCATAGAGACAGAAGGAGGGGTCTTTTTTGAGGACACTCATGTTTGCAAATATATCAGGTCTGTGTTGAGTGATTTCCTCGGTGATTTGAAAGCCAGTGACACTTAAAATAATAGCTGTGCCGTCTAATCAAGGGTTTGCGCTTCTTGGTAAAATTGAGAGCGAGAGAGAGAGAGCGCATTGAGGAGAAAAAAGAAAGCATCGGGTTAACATCTTTAAGCCTTGCAGACTGTGAGGTTAAATGGCAGCGCTAGCTCCCAAATCCTCTTTTTCTTCTCCTTTTATCCAAACGCCAGCCTCTTTCTATCTCTGAATATAGCAATTCTTTCTTTTTTCAAAATTCCTTCGCAGTTTGTTATGTTCTCGTTTTCCTCCGCTCCCATTTGTTGATCTTCAGATCTGTGAGGCTAGCGCAGACAGGCGCGTGGCGGCTCTATATAAAGCTCCAGACGAGAGTTCCCCCCACCATGCATTATTCATGGGCATCACCTTCAATCAAGTGGCAGAAACCTCAAGGATGTCTAACTTTAGGTCTTCTCTTTTTGAAAAAGAAGACAGATGCAGCCAAGAAACATTCCAGTGTGTCTTGTATAATTTATTCCCTGTTCAGATGACATGAAATACTTGTACCCTATTGTGTGTTTCAGTTTATATCTGCCATGCTCCGGGAGAAATACATTTCTTCCTGTTCTAACAAGCTGGCACCTGTTACATTAATAAAGATGAAACTAAATAACAACCTGTACAAGGTGGAATGTGCAAAAACAAGATGCAAAAATTAAAGAGGAACAGTCTGTGAAGTAGGGCTCAGATGTATTATCATTACCATAAAAAACCTTTTACATCAATTCAAATCATCATTATCACCACCTGGTATGACACTCTTTGTAAACAGACATGTTTGGTTGTCTGGGCATGGGCACAAAAATGACATTAAAGGCTTGTATGGGCCAGTCGACAAGGGGGGCGATTACTTGTCTCGACTGTTTAGAATGTTACGCAATGAATGGGAATGCAATTCAAATTTGCGCTCCTACAGATTATCATCAGCAGACAGTGACAGACGGGGGGCTCACTGGTGGTCGACGGATTTTATGGATTTAATTTTTAGTATGATTTATGGTTTTATTTTGGTTTGCATACAGTCCAGACAAAATGCTACTGTTGAACTTGCCTCCAGAAATGCAAGACTTCGTAAACACCTCCGCCCCTCCTGTGTTGCAATACCACAGTTTACCTCACCCACGGCCGCAGGGGGAGTTTCTGGTGCAACTGAAACGAACACGGCTTGCCAAGATGGGGCATCTGCATAGTCATTCCCCCTTCCGTCCTGCTAAGGAACAGCAGTGGTCTGAAAAAGCCAGGCTGCAGTACCCCTCGGTCTGCAGTAAACAAGCCTCCCATTTGGCACTGCCGAGTGGCATCCGAGCTCTGCTACGTGCAGAGTCACCGGCCCTGTTACTCACCCACAAACCAGCCTCTCGCTGAGAAAGCGCCATCAACAGCCAGCACGCAAAGGAAGACAGAAGATGGAGACGAGGGGAGGAAATCAAGGTGTGAAGACATACAGAGATATAAAAAAAAAAAAAAAAGAGTGCGAGACAGACTGCGAAAAGTAGGGTTGGACAGAATAGAATGAAAGCACACAAAACGTAGCAATGTCAAGCATGTGTGCTGTATTAGATTTCTGCTGTACACGGGGACATTGATAATGGCTCTCATAGAGATTTTGTGTCACCCAGTCTGGTGGTTTGCGTCACCTCGGCACTATATTTTAACAGAATAGGCCAGTGTGAAGCTCAGCTGAGCACAGTTATGAAGCACATGCTGCCCAGCAAACCACATTAGAAAAATGTGAGGCAAATTTTGCCTATTTAAGCACAGCAAGAAGCAAGTCTCCAAAACACGATAACTCCTGACAGCTCTCTCACTCTGACAATTACAGTGCTGGCATACAGTGGCCCTACAAGTATTTGGACACATATTTCTCTTCATAGATGACAAAATATTAAGTGCCCACTTTTTTAAGCCACTTCTGCAGTTACATACTTTAAACCAGCTGGTCCCAAGATGATTTTTAGTGAATGTATGCTCACACTTGTGTAGTTTATCGCATCAACTATGAACATGTTCTACTAATGTTTGACAACCCGAAAGTGTCCAAATACTCAATTTTGAGAAGCATATCTAGTGATTGATAATTTTAAACACACTTCTATTTGTAAAATGTTTGGACTGAAAAGTGTGTTTGTGCGATCCAACACCTTGTTCTAACCAGACACAACACAATACGATTCCAGCAACAAGCAATCTGTACACTGGATGTGACGGCGCATTATTCATACACTAAACTTATGATAAATGACAAAATCAGAAATCAGAACAGTCAGACAGAACAGTATTTTTATTGAACATTAATAATTTTCTCACTGAAGATGCGTATGGACATCTGCTTTCTGCGGTAAACCCAGAGGGGATAAATACACAATCACACACATACACAGGGCAAAGTTACTTTATGAATCACGTCCAAATTCAGTCTGTTACCATTGTTTGTTCATACGGTACTGCTGTTGTTATTTCGCCGATCTCCACGTGACAGAGAAGCGGAGAGAAAGTCAGACGGAGCCAAACGATTTGTCTCTACCATTCCGTATTGGTGTGTGTGTGTGACAGACCTTTGCTCCGACTGAAGAGAACGAGACTTCAAGCACAACATTTGGTAGGTGTGTGACTCACTTGGCAAAAACCAAGTTGTTCTAAACCCACCAGTGAGATGCTTGCTTTAAAGGGATAGTTCAGCCAAAAATGAAAATTCTCTCATCTTTTACTCACCCAACAGAACACAAACAGAGATTTTTAGAAATATATCTCAGCACTGTAGGTCCTTACCAGTAGCGGTTTTAACCACCATGCAAACCACACAATTGCTTGGTGCCCCAGATGACGGGGGGGGGGCCCGCCCGCCCGGTAGTAAAGCTCCGCAAAAACCGCTTGAGGGGTGACATGATGTTCTGGGTACACGCGAGAATATGCTGTTGTCAGCATTCTTAGAGCGGTTCAAGTTAGAGGTCCGCCGGGTTCAGGTCAGTTTTTCCAAGTAGGACTTCGGGTGCGGGTCTGTAATTTATGAAAACATATACAGGACTTCCGAACTTGTTTCGCCCATGAGTTAGGGGCCGTTCACACTGAACGCGTTTTTTGCGTGCATCTGCTCTGTTTTCCCATTGTTTTCCTTTGTAAACACATGCTGGACAAACGTCCTTGACTACTGCACCTTGTCTCTAAGTTTCTTCAGTGTCTCACGCAGGAAAAAATAACTTCAGGTTTTAAAAACGCATGTCGAGGGGCCTGGGTAGCTCAGTGGTAAAAGACACTGGCTATCACCCCTGGAGTTCGCTAAATCGCTAGTTCGAATCCCAGGGCGTGTTGAGTGACTCCAGCAGGTCTCCTAAGCAACCAAATTGGCCCAGTTGCTAGGGAGGGTAGAGTCACATAAGGTAACCTCCTCGTGGTCTCTATAATGTGGTTTGTTCTCGGTGGGGCGCATGGTGAGTTGAGCGTGGTTGCCGCGGTGGATGGCGTGAGGCCTCCTCACACGCCATGTCTCCGTGGCAAAGCGCTCAACAAGCCACATGATAAGATGCACGGGTTGACGTCTCAGACGCAGAGGCAGCTGGGATTCGTCCTCCGCCACCCAGATTGGGGCGAATCACTACGCATCCACGAGGACTTAAAAAGCACTTTGGGAATTGGACATTCCAAATTGGGAGGAAAAAAAATGCATGTCGAAACACCTGCATTCGGTTTCATTTGTTGTGCTGTGTCTAGATTGTTTTTAGCCCAGGTGTCACAAAGATTTAATGTTTTGAACAAGTTCAGGTTGCAAAGAAGTAACTGTTAAAATGTTTAATATTATTCCAGATTATTCTGCACCAAGCAAAGTTTCAGCGCTTGATAAAAGGCAATGTTTTTTTTGTGTGTGCTGAGGGGCTGTCATGCCTTGTATGTTTACAATTTTATGTAATTTTTTAAGCTAAATTTTCAGTTGGTTGGTTGCTTTGGGCCCCAGAAATCGTAAACTCCCTGGTCCTTACAATGCAAATGAATGGTGATCAGACCTATGTAGCTCCAAAAATCACAAAGGAAACATAAAAGTAATCCATATGACTCCAGTGTTTAAATCCATATCTTCAGAAGCAATATAACAGGTGTGGGTGAGAAACAGAACAATATATAAAAGTCCTTTTTTACTCTAAATCTCCACTTTAACATTCACTTTCAGACCACATGTGACCTCCAGATGTAAAAGTAAAGTGAAATTAAAAATGTATCTGTTTCTCACCCACACCTATCATATTGCTTCTGTAGATAAGGATTTAAACATTGTATGGATTACTTTTATGTTTCCTTTATGTGATTTTTGGAGCTACAAAAGGTCTGATCACCATTTACTTGCATTGTAAAGAACAACAGAGCTGAGATATTCTTCTAAAAATCTTTGTGTTCTGCTGAAGAAAGAAAGTTATACACATCTGGGATGCATGAGGGTGAGTAAATGATGAGACTTTTTATTTTTGGCAGAACTATCCCTTTAACATACTGTTGTGAGAATGATTTTAGACCTATTTGTTGACTGGGCTGCCCGGCGCAATGTTGCAGAAATAGAAACTATTCCAAAAATAGAATGCCCTGTTGTTCGTTGCGTGTCGCGGCTGGATAGGACAAGGTGTAAGACTCTTGGTTTGAAATTGTGGTACCTAACAAAATGAAATTCACACATTGTGTGGCTTAAAGTTGAAAAGTGAACATTTTGTATGATAAAATACTTTTTCCCATACAAGCTTAACATGCAGAGACAAATTTAAGTCATCCGTTTGTAGGTTGATTTACCAAATGTGGCACTATCAGACATTGCTTTACGCATCAATATATAGACTCAACCAATGGCATAAGTTTGAGGTGGGACAATCTATTTATCCAACCAATGGAAGATTGTTGTTAAGATTAAAACAATCATTTATCAATCAATATACAATTTGGCAAAGAAATTACAATTTTACCTTTACATGTCAAAATAATTTTTTGGGGCCACAGAATCTGTCTGTAACTGCTAGGCTGTTCGATTCCATGCCAAAACATAACTGCATATCTATGAGGCTTATTCAGCTATTATTCCACACTCAACTCAAACCAGTTTCCGTACTGACTGAAATCCAAATTTCAACCACTGTCAGATAATCTATCAGGATGGTTTTGGATCAGCATCAAGTGGTGAACACCTCCAATGAGGTTTATTTACATTGCTGAGAGCAAGAGAAGACATAGGCTGGGATGAAGGGATTGGAGGAAGTAATGGCTGTGTGATGCAGGTCCACCCCAGGCCTCATTACTGACCGCCCGCTGGTTGACAACAGAGAGAGCAGGGTGAAGGAGCCTGAGCTCTGGAATGAGAGCGTTAGGAGAAATCAATATGGCTCCTATGACTTGGTAGCTCTCTGCCTCTATTGTGAGGGGAAATCAAAACAGACTTCTGTACAAAACTAATAACTATCAGCAGCATGAATGTCTGGGAGGACTTGTCACTCCTTAGCTGGGTGCTTGGTGAGAGAAGAGGAGAGAAAAAAAAGAGAGAGAGGTCCAGCCAGACACATCAGTCTGTCTTTCTCTTTCATCCTTCACATCTCAGCAGGGGCACAATAACAGCATGCTCTGAGTGGCTGGATAAAGATTTGTAGAAAACACACAGAAGCTTTTCAAAGGCCTTTTAACTTGTGCCTCCACTTGTCATGATACATCACACTCATAACAGCTCACAGATATAACGGCAATAGACATGTTCTGCAAAATGACATGCACGTGCACGCTCAACATGCTCATAAACCTGTTACCTGGGACCAAAATTAACAGTCAGCAAGTGTAAAATGATAAAAAGATACAAATTGGCTTTGGCGAGTAAATAAAGTGGCGCTTGCAAATTGTCTGGTTACTTTACAGGAACTGCAAAAATGCATGGAAATAATTAGAATTAATAATTAAAGAACTGTAGTCTGACCCTTGCTGATTTATGTATGTGAAGTAAGTGATTCATTTTAAAGACATACAAATGGTCTACTAAACTAAAAGATCAGTGACTGTCACCAGAGATTGTTTAGAATGAGACAGGTCACTGGCATACTTTTGAATGGGAAAAATTGTAACACTATATATAGCAGCTCTAGGAATGGAAGTCCCGCTTTACAGTTTTAAAAGCCCATCGCCTTCTTGATAATGACATACAAATGGCGAGAAACATGGTCACCGAGTGACCCGACTTGTTTTAAAGCAGTGGTGCAGTAGTGACTGAAGAGGTGGGCATACTGTGAATTTTACATCCCTATGTTTGTAGCAGATGACAGCGAACAGAGCGAACTAATTCACTTTGTAGTGCAAGGCACATACAGACTGTATGTTTGGTTTGAGTATTTCTGTAACTGCTGATCTCCTGGGATTTTCACCCACAACAGTCTCTATAATTTACTTAGAATGGTGCCAAAAATAAAAAACATCCAGTGAGTGGCAGTTCTGTGGATGGAAACGCCTTGTTGATGAGAGAGGTCAACAGAGAATGGCCAGACTGGTAAAAACTGACAAAGTCTATGGTAACTCAGAGAACCGCTCTGTACAATTGTAGTGAGAAGAACAGCATTTCAGAATGCTATTCTGAGATACAGGTTGACGCTGTTTTGGCGGCACGAGGGGGCCTACACAATATTAGGCAGGTGGTAATAATGTTGTGGCTGATCGGTGAATATGTAATATTCATTTACTAATACTAATAAATCAATAGTAGTTGTATTATATTTAAGATATATCTCACATCTTTGATGCTCTGTTATACAGCACTTTATTTGACAAAAATAACTACTGTTGTTCCTTGGATTGTGCAGT
Organism: Myxocyprinus asiaticus; assembly: GCF_019703515.2. Taxonomy (NCBI): domain Eukaryota; kingdom Metazoa; phylum Chordata; class Actinopteri; order Cypriniformes; family Catostomidae; genus Myxocyprinus; species Myxocyprinus asiaticus. The sequence continues at coordinate 15,814,951 of NC_059383.1, forward strand.
GAGGTTCTGAATAAAGTAATTTTATTTAAAAAAGAATTGTTCTTTTTTATTCAATTAAAGTTTTAGTGATGTAATTTATTTTGATGCTAAACTTTAAATAAACTGTTGATATGGAATTCTGAAAAAATAAAAGTATAGGAATCGCTATTAAACAAAAAAAAATTGTCCCCTATTTGGGACCCTGTCTGTTACACATACTGCTGCAAATCTAACAATTCGCATTTATAAAAATGTCGGTAAGCTCTGCGCATGTCTAATAAACTGCACTCATGTGATTTAGTCATTCCTGTGAACAAAGTGCCCACCCTTCTAAAGAGTATGAATAATGTAATGAGGAGTGGTGAGCTCTGTAGAGGCTTCATCAAATACTCTTGTCCTAGCTGGGGTGTCATTTCTTTCAACAGATGCATGCAACAAAAGAGTAATTAATAGCCCAGTGACGAGTGTTAGAATCCCCCACGTCTCAATATGTCTTCATTTGCCATCTAGTATGCGGCGGGATGGAGTATTCTGCGGGCCATGTTTTCTCCTCATTATGCCCATCAACAGCAGCCAGTCTCAGCGGGAGGACTAGCAAGCTCATTCTAATTCACGCCCCACTAACACACTCCACTGTCAAAATGTAAAGAATAAACAAGTCATGCTGTCTGTGTATAAATGGAGAAGAACCTCCTCTCAGAAGTGGCATGTCCATTCAAACTGAGAGGCCCACATGTCCCCCTAGATTTGAGGCAAAATGGATTTTAAATGCAACATTTTTGTATCTTTGGCAATTAAAGGGATAGTTCACCCTCACCCTCATGTTGTTTAAAACCCAGATCCTTTCTTCTGTGGAACATAAAAATAAATTAAGTCACCATTCACTTTCATTGTATGGACTGAGATTAAAATACTTCCTAAAATCTCCTTTTGTGTTTCACAAAAGAAAGTAAGTACAGGTTTGGAACAACACATTGCGTGCGCCATTAAAAAAAGTGATGTTTAATAATTGTATATTAAATGGATCTGAAATAAAAGTGGGGATGAGAAATGGGGATAGCTGGGACATTTTAAAAATTATGTTGCTGAAACTTAACTTATATGCTGAAAATATCTTTGATATTACATAAAAAACTGGTGATCCATTACTCATGAACACAGAGTACATCATTTGAAATGTTCAATTGATCCCCACAGGCAAAATCTTGAAATGAGAGGTTCCCCTGGATATGTAAGCCATAACTGTATGATGATGTATCCACAACTTGTCAGATGAAAATTAGATTCTGGAGGGATTTGTGAGCTTTCCTAAATATTTTGCTACATCTATCATCTCATCAACTGTATGAGATCAGGTATGCATTATTATCTTGTTTAAAAATGTATGCCGCAAGCTGAAAAACACCCATTTCAGAAAATCACGGCATATCATTCCAAGCGTACGACTACAAGCTATTTTCAAAACTTACTTTGAGAAAATCAAAAACAGAAAATCTGATTTTTTCTGAGACAATAATGAAAATTATGCATACATATACATTACTTTAAAAATAATTTAGTGGATGAGTTGGACCAGATACTGTAGTAAAGAAAAAGTCAAGAAGTGCATTAATTCCTTCAATAATGCTTAAAATGCATTCCAGGTGGATATCACATGAAGTTGCACAGAAACATCTTTTATGTCACTACCATTTCATTATAAGTCTGAATGACATAAATACACAAACCTAATAAATACTAATGAATGAACGTGTCAAAACTTTTGATTGGCAAAGTGAATTACCATTCTAAATGCTCAAAATGAGAACTGTTCTCAACTGAGATACCCATTGATGGTTTTCAGACCTCTACACACTCTTGAGGGGCTTCAGGGTCTAATTGTGCTTTTCACACAAGTGATGTTGTTTTAAAATCCACCAGCCAACGCATTTAAATCAGCATTTTAACAAACGTCCCCACCATCCCTCACCGAAAGAAATCCCCCTTGTGTTACTTGAGACAAGCAATTTGCCTTTTTTGTTGTTTGCATGACCTAGAGAAAACAATTTCAAAGGGTCTTCCTTTGGGCTTAACAGCTCAGTTGAACAGGTAGGCACCAGGAGGCTTTTATTCCCCCAGAAGATGAATTGGTGAGCTGTCGGTTCCAGACAGGGCGAGTAGTTGTTTTTCTGTAATAGGACACTGGAAGTGTCTTTGATTAATGAAAGTGTGATACTGAGCTGTTAGGACGCCTTCCTACTGAAAGAGCGATTGAAGCGTGTATATGTACCGACAGATGCAGCAGCACGGCTGGACCTGGAGCAGAGCTTGGGTTTGGACATACTCCCTCATAAAGCACAGCGGTGGGAGGGGGGGGGTGGGTTTACATTTACATTTACGCATTTGGCAGACGCTTTTATCCAAAGTGACTTACAGTGCCTTACAGGGACAATCCCCCTGGAGCAACCTGGAGTGGTGGCTGTGGGGATTGAACCAACAACCTTCTGCTTATCAGGTCAGTGCTTTAGTCCACTACACCACCACAACTCCGGTTTGTGATGGGAGAGTGACTGTGGGGTTCAGAAGGGGAGCTATTAGTTTAGCGATTCTTTTGACAGTGTTCCCATACCTTTTGACCAATCAATATCCATGACTTTCCCCTGATTTTTCTGTTCGTTATACTGAATAAGGTTTTTTCCCCATCATTTTATAGAGATTGCATTTACAAAAGAGCAATTTCTAGATGATGAAATATTACATATGAGAATAACTAGAAAAATGTATTTTCACTCTAAAAATTATCCATGACTTTTAAAGATTTCTTTTTCAAATCCATGACTTCACCAGGCCTGGAAATCACAGCTGAAAAATTCCCTGATATTTCCAGGTTTTCTATTACCGTAAGAACCCTGTTTGTTAATAACCAAGGCAATGAGAAATGATGCAAATTAACCACTGCAGCAGTCACAGTGAAGGATCATTTTAAGGGTTTGCGTGTCTTAAGCGTGATCATTTAAAGTCTACTGTGCAATGAAACTAATTTATTGCATTTCATTATATAGGCGACAAATGTGACTCCAGTTCCATTTGTAATTATGAGGTCGAAATTACAGGATTGGATTTTCCTTTTTGTCTTTCATCAACATACTCTGAAGTTTTACCGTAAACCATATTGTTTCATTCTTGTTTGTCTAAATACATTTCTTCTGTCCTCTGGCTTGAATCTTAAAACCTAAAAAAAAACAACAAAAAAAAAAAACACAATGCATTCAAACAAACACATCTTCTTCAAAACATGCTGGAACAGTTTTTGTTTACCCAGTTTTATAAATGCCCAACAATGCTAAGTCTGAGAAGCAAGAACACACTGTTGAGCTGATGACAGACCAAGTTCTGTTGCAATGCCTGAGGAGAACTTTAAATAAACTATTGTCTTCATAAAAAATGTCTGACAATCTAGTCACGAAACTCTTTCCAAAAAAATAAATAAAATAAAATAAAATAAAAAAATTCCAAAACACTTTTGCATTTAATAATAGTATACATAAAACATCTTTTTAATTTGAAAATAAAACAGAGAAAAAAATCAAATCCCTGCAGTTGACTGATTGGATGTTTGTTGTTTAGCTAATGCCACTTCTTGAGCAGTTGTATTCTTACAATTCAAGGCATGTTTTAATGAGCTGATTAGTTATGCTGGGATGACATTTTTGGGAGATCACATCATGATCATGTTTTTCCTCCAAGCACTTGCTTTATAAGCCTTTTTATAACACGTCACCCAAAATCGTTCAAGATAGGTAGAGGAACAGAAATACGAAAAATCAGACTTCAAATAAGCCTCTAGGAACAAACATTTTTCCCCCTCCAAAAAGTGTTTTCCCTTTCCCCAACCCCCGCCAACCCCCCTTGTGCCAAGGACTTGGACTGGACTGGGGGTGGGGGGGGGGGCTATTTTGGAAGAAAAGATGTTTATGCTCGCCTTGTTTCTAGGCAGCGAGCTCTCCCAAGGGAGCGCATTCCTCACCCAAAGCATGACTAAAGGTATGTGACCCATCTGGACAAAGCCACTAGTCACAATGGTCCTACACACCCAACCCAAAGAGGCCTTTCATTCACTGGCCAGGACCTTGATATCCATCTGCTCCACAAGGGTCAACCATAATTTCAACTGTTATCAATTTTGTTCGGTTGTCATTAGGGTGAATAAATGATGACAGCATTTTCACTTTTGGGTGCATTATGCCTTTAAGAGGTGTAAATAAAAGCTGGTTGGTGCAATGGCTGGGGCATAGGATGGGACAGTTCGTATAAATCTAACTCAAGCTAATAATGCAAAATATGAGTAGTGCAATAACAAAGCACAACTGAATGCAGTATCAGCTTAATGCTAATAAGTGAAGTTTAAATGTCACAGAGCTAAATGTGCTTCATTATCAATAATGTGATCATTAGGAAAATACTATGTAGGAGGAAATGCAGCATAATTTAAAGCACTATTGCAGACACTGTGTGGGTAGTTGACATAATTCTAGAAGTTGACATGTTCTGTGGTGACAATTTAAACAAGCTATTTTAAACAACATTTTGAATTAGAGAATTATAATTATTTTGTTTTATTATTTATTATTATTTTACTGTACAATTATTATGTTTGCTGCTTTAATAACCTCATATTTTTTGAGAGACTACATGGGATATTTTCTTTAAAAAAAATCATTTCACAATGCAGGGCCATTTAACTAGTGAAGAGGAAATTATTAAAAATAGAGTTAAAAATCCATGGACACTTTGTCAATTACCCTTGCACAGCAAATAATCTCTGCCCATCTGATTTGTTTAAGGTCCTCAAATATCTCAGTATGCACTAGAATCCTCCGCAAAAACTTTATCGTGTTCCTCTCCTCAGGTTGCCGGGCAGCTGTTACAGAGCACTGAGCTCGCAGTCTGATTAAGGTAGACTGGAGTGGGCTAGAGGAGCCGTTCTTACACCTGGAACCCCTCTGTCCTCTAGAGACCACTCTCCAGTCAGAGCGCCAATACACACACACATACACACTCAGGACCTCACACTCTCACAGGGGAATCGCGCTGCCACTAATAAAGAAACTGATTTGAGAATCAGCACAGACAGTCAATTTGCAAATAACGGATTCTAATTAATTAATCAATGTGCATTTTAATGACAGCACTGTCAAGAGCATTCAAGTGCAGTTTGCTTGCACATGGGCTTTTTACTCTATTTAAAACAGGCAGAATCACTTCTTTCTCCTTGGTAAAAGGAAATCTCAAAAGAAATTACTATTCCAATGTAAGAGAGTAGCTTAACTTGTGATAAAACCAAACCTTAAGCTGCTTACAATGTCTTAAATAAAAACTAAAACTAAAATAAAAACAAAATGCATTTACATTTACATTTACATTAACAAGTGTCATGCTTGGCTGATTTGACACCATTAACAAAATAAATACACCTACTACAAAATCTGCGCTTTCTTTAAGGAAATACACACAGTTGCCCAAACAAAAAGCCCACAACACTACAAATCAGCAGGGGAGCCGGTGTGTTTTCTTGTTAATTTGGGAGATTAAAGGTTAACCTCAGACAAACTCCTATTCTTTGGTTTGTTTGGGGTGAGTGGGACATTGCACTAGCAATTGAAAACCAAAAAGAACTGGGTATTACAATAAAGTTTTATTAACTAACATTAGTTAATGCATTAGGATCATGATCTATCAATGAAGACATTCTTTTTTTTTTTTTTTTTTTTTTTACAGCATTTAATAAAATTGGATGTGTTCATTTACAAATGTAAATGTTCATTGATAGTTCAACATATACAGTTTTCATTGTTAAAATGTATTTGTCTATGTAGAAATTAAGGCTGTAAACAACACACACGGTCAATCAATTTAGGTTTTTCAATGGTCAATTCTTTAATTGTTATCTTTGCTATCTCTCAATCCTAAATATGTGGAAAAATCCATGGTTGAAATTAAAGGGATAGTTCACCCAAAAATGAAAATTCTCTCATCATTTACTCACCCTCATGCCATCCCAGTTGTGTATGACTTTATTTCATCAGCAGAACACAAATGAAGATTTAAAATTATATTTCAGCTCTGTAGGTTCTCACAATGCAAGTGAATGGTGATCAAAAGTTTGAAGGTTCAAAATCCACATAAAGGGAGCATAAATGTAATCCCTATCATTCCAGTGGTTACATTCATGTATTCAGACACAACATAATAGGTGTAGGTGAGAAAAAGATCGATATTTAAGTCATTCTTTTCATAAATTCTCCTCCCTGCCCTGCAGGGGGCAATATTTTTCAGGAAAAAGTGAAAGTGAGGGAAAATTGACTTAAATATTGATTTGTTTCTCATCCACACCTATCATATCACTTCAGAAGACATGGATTTAACCACCAGAGTTGTCTAGAGCACTTTTATGTTGCCCTTATGTGGATTTTGGAGCTTCAAAATTTTGGCACCCATTCACTTGCGTTATATGGACCTACAGAGCCAAAATATTCTTCTAAAAGTCTTTGGTTATGTTCTGCAGAATAAAGAAAGTCATACACATCTGGGATGGCATGAGGGTGAGTAAATGATGAGTGAATTTTCATTTTTGGGTGAACTAACCCTTTAACGTTAACCAAGATTAATGAATGCTCTACATATTTAGGTCATTGTTGGTTAATTATTGCGTTAACTAATGTTAACGAATACAACCTTATTATAAAGTGTCACCAAGAACACAAACTGATAGCCTTGAGCTCTAAAAGATTAGTTTTTTATCTGCTGGTGAGGTAAGTCAACTCCCTCCCACATCCGTACAAATATCTAATATTTATGGCAACACATATTATTTACAATGAGGTTTTTAGGGTGGAGGAAAGAGGAAAGAAAAACAAGTCTTTGGGCAAACAGAATGCGTTTGTGGGGTCCTGTTTCCCAGAGCGGTGGGAGACTGCAAATGATCCAAGCAGAAACAACTGCGTTCCAGACACACTTAATGCAACAGCACATTGTGAGGAATGGCAGGGAATCTAATTTGCTTGAGTTACTCTATTCATAAACCGTGATGAAAATCATCATCACATGCTGATCCCCGCAGTTTTGCACAGTTTGGAAACAAGAACGGTTTCAACTTGGGCTTCTGCAGTCTGAGCCATGCACACTCGTATAGAGCCATCAGAGCTGGTGATAACAGTGAAAGCTGTGGGGGAAGATGGCAGATTTAGGGGAAATCGAGGACGCAGGCCATGTTGAAAGCAGTAGTGCCCTCTAGGCTGAAAATTAGCACAAAAAAAAAAAAAAAAAAAGAAAGAAAAGCTTCCACTGCTTTAGTAAAGGGGATGGAATTTATGGAGGGGAAGGTTGGGGGGGGTCAAAGGTCAGCCCCAGCACTCAACAGTCAGCCTAAAAGGGCAGATAAGGACTGAAAGCATCCTGTGTGTGGCTGATACCAGCCTCTGGCCAAATAGATACAGTAAAGCTTGACCAACCGGGATCCAGCTTTAAGGGCTGCTGTTTAAAGACAAGACGAGTAAAACCGGACTGTGCTGGTGGAGGCTCATTCAACAAGCCTAATGGTAGAGGCTTTGCTAATGTCTGTATAAATGACCTGTCACTACACAACACCCGAGCAATGCGACAAACGTCAATTCTAGAAATGTCAACTGAATCTCAATAAGGGGTCACAGGGTCGTCTGGCCAGTCGACACTTGCTACGGGTGTCTAAAGGTGTCTATTTGTGTATCAACTCTCAGATTGCTTATCTTCAGCATGCAAGACAGTGAGGGGTGAAGACTGCTTTTTCAGTAGTCTGATGTGTGGACAAGCCAAGCCAGTGGCCCTCGGTGGAGTGAGTTCTGTCTTCTATCTGATGTAATGTAAAAATACCACCTCATTTAATTAGGTGTTGCAGGCATAAACACAAAATTACATCAAGTGGATGAAAGAAATTGGTATTCCGTGGAGTGAGCACCTCGTTCTAATCTAGATCAGATGGAACAGTACGAGATGGAAAGGAGAACCTGACTGGAAAATCAAGCGACTAACGCAAGATCCCACAGTCGGTGTATCATCTGTTCTTTAGATAGTCCTTTTCCCTTAAAGGGATAGTTCACCCAAAAATTACAATTCTGCCATCATTTACTCATCTTCATGTCATGACTATGACTGTCTTTCTTCCGTGGAAAACAAAAGGTGAATTTAAAAAAAATGTTCAAGCATACAATGAAGTGGATGTCTAAAAAGGACAAAAAAGCACATTAAAAGCATCAGAAAAGTAGTCCCTGACTCTATATTCCTATATGCACTATATTCCAAGTCTTCTAAAGCCATATGATAGCTTTGTGGGGAGCAGACTGAAATCTAAAGAGCTATTCACTAAAAATATTGCTTGATAGCAGTAGTCACCATTCACTTTTTGTGTATGGAAATGAGCAGCTTGGACATTCGCAATAGATAACTCATTTTGTGTTTCATGAAAGAAAGCAAGTCTTGAACAACATGAGGGTAAATTATGACAGAATTTTCATTTTTGGGTGAACAATCCCTTTAAATTCAGATAGAAACATGGTTTCCTTAAAAAACAAATTCTGAAGGTCAATAGCTCATGTGAGGGTGCAAACAGATTTGGGCCATTGCAGGTTTTTTGTTTTTTTTCAACTGCTATTTTTAAGAAAGCACAAATGAGAAGAAAAATAAAACAAGAGGTCTTCCTTTCCTTTGGTAGCCCTTCCTTTTTCTCATTCTCATGACACAAAGCTGTCAGCAAACCCAGCGCTGCTGCACTAACAGAGGAAGCGGTCGTGCTCACTAACATATGTTCACAAGACACGCATGTTCATATGCAAACAGTAAAAAGGTTGTTATTTTTACAAGACTTCTTATAAAATATGTTGCAAGTAGACAATGTAGGTGAGAGTTGCAACTAAAAATAGTGCTCAAGAGTCCCGACGAATTGTGTATGCACAAATTTTCAACTCATGAATTTTTCTCTTCTTTAATTGTGGAAAAGAACTGTGGGCTGAACATTCTGGTTTTGGCATTGAGATCCCCTTGTTTTAATAACAAAGACAGCATAATTATTCAGACATCTTTAGCTCATGAAAATGGGATACTTTCAAGACTGTTGGCGAGCGTCCTGTTGGCGCCATGTTGGGCACCAAACAAAGGCACCCAAAGCATAATTGTGGCTGGTATTTTAGCATTAAGACAATGACAAAATTTAATTAGCCTTATTCTTTGGGAAGCCTCTCTGCCATCGTAAAAAAGGTAGCAGTATCCAGGCGCACAACGCACAAAAAACCTGTCAAACTGATGAAACAATTGCTGGAACTAATTCTTTGGACACATATATGGACTAACTTTACATACACAAACCGTTCCTGACCAAATCAGTGAGTCACACATTATCCGTATATGGACAAACAATCATAACATTACTTCATGAGGTAGCACTATTAGCACTAAATGAAAGGCAGGGGCATTGCTTATTAGGAGTGATCTGCCTGCATTGTTTCGAGCAGCAGAGCAAAATGTCAGATTAATTAAAAAGCAACTGAGCTCTGTGTTCAGGAATCAAGAGATCACAGCGATGCATGCAGGGATTTACCTACAACTCTGAGAAAACAAGCACTGCTCTAGTAAGGGCAAGCACAGCAGATCTTACTAAGCTACATCAAGGATATGATTTGGTACTGAGATAAACTAACAGTTTAAAATCTGTGATTTAGTAGGAATATTTATTTTGAATGTTACCACAAAGATACGGGCCAAAATGTGTTCCTTTTGCAAGTACACACCTTTACCCAAAAATGTAAATTCTCTCATCATTTACTCACCCTCATGCCATCCCAGATATGTATGACTTTCTTCTGCTGAACATAATCAAAGATTTTAAAAGAATTTCTCAGCTATGTAGGTTCATACAATGTAAGTAAATGGGTGCCAAAATTGTGACGCTCCAAAATCCACATAAGGGCAACATAAAGGTCCTCCAGACGACTCTAGTGGTTAAATCTACATATTCAAAAGTGCTATGATAGGTGTGGGTGAGAAATAGATCAATTTTAAGTCCTTTTTTACTATACATTCTTCTCCCTGCTCCGTCAATTTCCACTTTACTTTCTCATTCTCCTTCTGTTTTTGGTGATTCACATCCTTCTTGCATATCACTCTCTAATGGGCAGGGAAGAGAATTTATGACAAAAAATTATTTAAATATTGATCTGTTTCTCACCCACACCTATCATATCATGTTTGAATACATGGATTTAACCACTGGAGTCATATGGATTACTTTTATGCTCCCTTTATGTGGATTTTGGCACCCATTCACTTGCATTGTATGGACATACAGTGCTGAAATATTCTTCTAAATATCTTAATTTTTGTTCTGCAGAAGAAATAAAGACGTACGCATCTTGGATGGCATGAGAGAATTGTAATTTTTTTGGGTGAACTATCCCTTTAATACACTGCTTCTCTGGAGATTCTGACTGGTTAATTACGGCATTCTGTGACCTCTAAACTAATTGACAGTTGTCACTGTGCTTGTTTCATTCTACGTACAGTCTCTTCTCACAATAAAATAATTTCATTTCAAATCATATATTTCATGTCCATTTATTTACTTATTGTAAATGCACTCATTATCACTAAATAATGATTTGTTTTGTGATAATAAATAGCTGACTGTATATTATACCTGCACTTGAGTTAGACTTTTATAAACCGAGAACTTTAATAAGCCGCCAAACTCACAAACAGCTTTTAAAAAATGTGTTACACAATGGCTGCATGTACAGTACATGTTGATGTTCTGGAAGGTGACACTATGGTTTTCAGCCAAGTGAAATCTGAACACCTCTCCATCAGCATGGCTTTAAAAGCCTTACCTCACTTCCTGCATCCAATGCTCTCAGTAACAGGGAGAGCCAGTGCAAACTTATCCAAATTGATCCCAGGTTCACAACACCTGCCCTTTGTAATTTTTCTAGACTTTGTTCTGCCTTCGGTGTCCAAATAGAAAGAAAGTGTGGCTTTGAGGGAGAGTGGAGATGTTGTGCTGGAAAGTTGAAAGAGCTTGTGAGAGACTTGTGAAAGTTAGGAATCTCCTGTCTGTCACCTTCAATGTTGTGAGGGTAGCAAATTTTCACATGCTAGCCATTAAATGGCCGAGAAACATGTTGTTTACTGTGTGCATGGAGAAATGTTCATTCGCATGGGATTTGCAAATCAACTATTTGGTGGGATAGCTGAACAAATAATCTAATAATAGGGACACCAGACACCAGAGCAGACATGTTTCTTACGGGGGCATCGTTCATATGAAAGGTGTAATTGTGAGTGAAATGGAAAAGAATATTCGGTATCAAGTCGCATTTTTAAAAGCTGCAATGTTTTTGGCTAAAATGCGGTCATGATGCAAGACATTTAAAACAGCACGAGCCACAAAGCAAAGGCCAAAAATTTCTGTCTGCATGGGTACTGCATGACTGCAGAGGAAAAGTTACATGCAACTTTTGCTGAAGAAAGATCAGAAAGTTTAATTATACAGTATACATAAATCTAAAACTAGCTGACCTCACTAATTGACTGTTTTTTGGATGACTAGATGACAATTGTGACCTATTCCTAACTCACATACAGCCTTTGTACTGTTCTCAAATCAATCCTAAATAATTACGACATAAAACATTACATGCTCACAAAACAAGAGAATGTAAGAAAAGTGCTTGGTTCAATAAACAAAGAACAGATCGGACCTCCAAGAGGCCGAAGAATGACTTGAAATGTTTCCAGTGAAACATCAACAGGCCACTGATCTAGATCTTCTCACTATCCAGGCCACCCTTACCTCAGGGCTGGGCAGGAAGTAAATATATTAGTGATCATATTAGGAGTAATGGGTAAAACACAGCCTATTCTCTGGGCACAGAGAGACTGACCTAGAAAAACACAGCCGCTCTCATCTGGAGAGTGAGGTGGGAGAAATTGGCCCGAGATAAGACGACCCGTTCTGCTATGGCATTCATGCCCAGGTGCTATTAATTTCCCCCAGTGTGAGCCATTTCAGAACTGGCCCGATCTCACCCCGCAAGAAAGATACGATGATTCAGGGCACAGTGCAGCTCAGTCTATACCAGGATGACTCGCAGCTTATCTCAAAGTTCAGATTCACCTACTCGAGATGGATTCAGCTCTCAGTCAAGAAAAATCCATTGCTCAAACGAGTAAATGGCTGTCTTTACTGTGTGCCTAATTGGCGTCATAAATCGCATTCAGAATCAATTACAAGCCAGTAAAATAAGTATTTTTGGATAACAAAAGTCATATAAAAGTCTTACTGGCCTTTCCATTGCTGTTATTTAGTTTTATGAAGGATGTGTGTGTGATTTAAGTGCCAGTGATTGCTCTACTTCAAATGCTCCATGAAAAACACCATGAATTCGGTTGATTTCAATGGTTCGGTATGTGCCTACAAGAAATTCAATCTCATTTACAGAAACAGGACATACACAATCCTGAGCAATGGTAGTTACTATCATTTAGTGGTATCTGTGTGTATTAGTATAATGTTTCAAACTAAGGATGGGTCACAATGGTTAAGAATTTGTTCAATGTCCTACTAATGGATCAATAACTTTTTCCTTTTTTTAGACTTGATATTTTTAGTGGTGGTGTTTTAATTAGCATACTGACAGCATGGTGTCTGTCTTGTACAATTTGCGTCTTTAAATTAATCCCCTTTAAGGCAACACTGCTACAATCATACACATTCAGATACATCTTTGGGATTTGCGGCATGTTTGTCACTGTTTTTTGTGCACTGTTTTCAGTCTAGCTGTTTTTGAACACAAGCGCCTCCCAAGAAAAAGCATCAGAACATGGTCATGTAAACAGAAACCATTTATTTCTAGTTATTAAGGGCTTCCTTAAGTCGAATTAGTTGACTTTTCATTTAGGCAACCCGCCAACTAGATGATTTTGTAGTTTTACACATCCCTAGAGCAAACAGGCTGTACTTTTAATGTACGACTGATGCTCTGACTGATTTGACATTATACTGTATGATTGACAGCTAACTTGGTATCAAAAAATACCCATAGCTTGTTGTCGTTGAATATAAAAATAAATCCACAGCAACAGTGCAAGCTGAAATGACTAGAGCCAGTGTTAGAGGTGACTTATTCCTCATCCTTTCCTCAGGTTTAGTACCTTTCCTGTCCCTCCCTCCTTTATCTTTTGGTGTGCCGAGTGCCACAGACACAGACAGTTCCAGGAGTGGCCCTTCAGGGAGAGAAAGAGCGGTCCACATGTGGCGTTTATTTTTAGTGCAGCCGGCAAGCAGAATGCCCTCTGGTTAGTTTCTCCAAATGTTTCAAGAGGAGATAAATCTAATATTGACCCTCCTTCCCATCTTGGGCTCAGTCTACCTTCTGCAAATTTTTAATTCGGCCCTGTGGGCACATGAAGCATAGAGCAATGTCCTCACACCAGGATCAGTGATGCTGACAGACGTCACGTGTTGACACCATTGAAGAAAGCCACTGATTTTGTTGCAGTAACAAAACAAAACTGTCCAGAGCTAAAAATACACCTTAACATCTGTTCACTCAAGAGTTGTCGAAAATACGGTGGTCAAACAAGTATTGAAAATAAACCTCATAAAAGAAACAATTCACATAAACCATTTCAAAGACCTTAGGGTACATGGCATATTCAAAGTTGATTACGTGTTAATGATGTTAAAATACTTTTTATTCCATTATAATATGCAGAGACCAACTATTGTACTGTCCTACATCACGACTAATTTTTTTTTTTTACCAACCCATGATTTCCTGAGTTTCATTCCACAAGCTTCTTTTTAGAAAGATATATTTTCTATGTTGCAGTGGCTAAATGATCAACACCAAGGTACACAACAGTATGACATATTGGACAGACTGTCCATATATCCCTCACAACCTTGTGTTTATTCAACTAAAAAAGGAATATGGCACCTACCCAGATGAAGGTCCATAAAAAACAAGTCCACAAACGTTAGAAGAATGGAATTGAGAGGCATGATATAGCATCTTTAAAGGCATTGCTCCAATAAAATTGTAAAAGCTCTCACTGTCACCCTCCTCTCCACTTTAAATAGAGATGGGAAACAAATCAAAGAGATGGAGAAAAACAACAAAATAATCAACAGCTGTCCAGTGCTGCACCACAACACACCTGGACGTGCATGTGTCTATGCCAAAATAAGGGTGTGTTCACACTTGTAGTACGGTTCTCTTGGTCCAGACCAAAAAAGAAAATTATACATTTAGTCCTGGTTCATTAGCGTTCACACTGGCATTTTTAACACCGAACCTAAAGATAAAAAAGGCATCAGGAAAAAGTCACAACCTGATTGGACAGCTTTTATGACGTATATTTTGCGACGGAACTTGCCGAACATCCAAAAAATGCTGGCTGCTGGGCGAAATGTCGTTAGATTTATAAATGTATATATGGTGGTATTTTTACCAGCTGAGAACAAACAAAGAGCTAATAAAATGTATAAAGGAGTCAAAACAGCGGCAGAAATTCCTCCGTTGCACACACAAATGAATATATGCTGCAAGGACGGCTGATGGCGGTTCCGACACCTGTACTGAACTGTAATGGGCAACATAGCTTGAGGTCAGTATTAGGCAAATTACTTCCTGTTTTTAGTCCGTTTAGACATCTTTGGTCCATGTTGCGTTCATATATCAATCGAACCGCACCAGAGTTTGTTTGGAAGCGGACCGAGACCCACTATTCAGGCGGTCTCGGTCCGCTTGTTTGGTGCGCACCAAGGTTCGGGTGGCAGCGTTTACACTTGTTCAAATGAACCGCACTAACAGAGCAATCGCACCAGAGTTCATTTTAATCGAACTAAACCTGCCAAGTGTGAACACACCCTAAAAATAAATTTCATTGCACACATTTTATCACCCTGTGTTATACCTGAACAACCATATTTACCACGTAAATATGAGTTTTTGTCCTGACCACCCTCAACCTATTTCTGTGGTGTTGATGGTCCAAAACTGACAAAACCATCTATTAAACATCAAACAGTCTATGTTCTGATTGGCTGTGATTGTATCACATTGTGGAGCATTTTCTATTTCAGTGTGGACAGACAAAATTACTTGTCACTGGAAATGTCACATTGTGTCTGTTTAGAGCACAGTTACACATATTAACATGACTCCAAGATGAGCCTTTCAGACTGTGATAGAAAGGCTAAAGGACTCAGTGCCTGATTAAAACAATACATTTTCATATGAATGGAAACAAAAAAAATTATAAAAAAACCCAATACAAATGAACAGCACATTCCTTGAGTGTGTGATAGAATATGGATTTCAAGAGATGCAAAGTTTAAAAATCAGTTCTGTTGCCATTATTAATGTCTTGCGGTAGAAGGCTCAACAGGGAAGCTCTCTAAAGAAAAGGGAACATATTGAACAAAGGCAAGGGTCAGAACCTTGACAGCATATAGAAGTTGCATCACCTCTCAGCTTTGGATAATTCTGCAGATGCACTGCAGCAGTTACTGGCCTTCAACAGTGGATTGTGCCTCTCCATAACTCATAGGAAGAAAATGTGACCCTCTCCAATCCACATAACAACAGGCAGAGCACAACAACTTCAAGAGGATCAACCCTGACTCTCTGTGTTCACCTCAACTGAGTGATGTCAAGAAGACAGGAAAGACATTTAACCTTTTTTAAATCAGCAAGATAATAAAAAGCTTGGCAGACTTGAGGAAACTGTGATTCAAAGAATCTGGAAGACAAACATATTCTTTTTTTTTTTTTTTGTCTGTTTGTTTGTTTTTTTAAGTATTTGGAGGAACCCATAATAAAGCCTGGGAATATTACCAATCAGCTGACCTTGAAAATGGACAAGGTGACCTTGCTTTAGCTTCCATGATAAGAGAACGTTCTGCAATATATTTTGAATGAAATGCAATGAATGCCAAATTAATCCCATAAATTAATCATCCATAGTCTTCACAACATTCAGGGAGCCATGGCAGGACATAAACTAACACATGCTACAATATATGTTCAGCGTTTCCCCTCCCCGCCTCCCTCACACATCTATATGAATCATGTGGACTTCCTGCCAGCAGCCATTAGTAGCTCTCTCAGAAGATTAAAACTCAGGTCTCTCTTTTCCCCCCAACTTAACTAGTACAAAAAGGTTTATTTTTAACCATTCCACACATTAGACATCAGAAAGCAAATGGCAGGGGCAGAATGAGGGACCTATTATCTCATCACAAATGTGAGAGCACAAGGAGCCGAGAGACAGAAGGGAAGAAGGGGGAGAAGAGTTTTGGCCACTTCATGCTCACACATCGGCATTTCCACAGCACAACTCTATTTCAGACTGAAGGCCAACTCTCTACAGTGGAGATGGAGAGTGATGTTCTGCTAATGTAGTCCATTGGTCTCTAGTGCAGTCTGAAGAACACGGCTGCCAAGAAAACAAGTCAGAGAAAGAGTCTTGTTCTTTCAATTTATTTTCTTGATTTTTGGCCTTTTAGACACATTAATTGACTGAGACAGTGAGAGGACAGTTGAGGACAGGAAATGATATCAAGCTGGGATAGATGAAACCATTTTAACATTGAAATAATTACACATTTAACCTTTTTGAAAAACCATTAACAGCACTATACTGGTGAAAAATTCAGCTTCAAATGGATCAATTCTGCAAAACTGAAAGTTGTCCCTTTTTATTTGCATCATGTTTGAGTTTGAACAAAAAGCTTAATTCATTCTTTGACTGGTCACTGTTCTATCAACCAAATTCAAAGCCTCTGTCAAACTCAGCTTGAGGTGGGCCAAACAGGAGGATGACCATCCTTTGTATTCCTCAGAACAATGGTCCAAAAGGTTAGGGTCAACACTGAACCCTCAGAGACCCTCCCAATCCTACCCCCGCACACAGACCTCTGCCCCATGAACTCTGACCCCACCCGTATTGTGTGCCTAAAAATAATAAAATCTGTTCCAGCAGACTATTCTGTTAAGTGTATTGTATGTAAGGCTCTTTCTTCACCCGCTCTCACTCATTCTTAACATTTAAGTCAAGATTACACCAAGATTATGTGGGATTCAACTGGCAGATGGTGCATTTTAATTTTTTTTTTTTTTTCATAAAGCTGAGCGGAGCCAGGAGTTGGCTGGGCTACTTTCCCTTACTTAATGGAAGAAAACAAATACTAGTGGTCTCAGAAGGCTTTGGGGATTGAATCCAACAAGATGGCATACAATATTACAAAACGTCAGTTTGACTAAAAACAATATAAAACCATATGAGCAACACTCAGCGATTACTAAAGTAGGAAAACATATACATCACAATATACTTTATAGAGTATATCATGGTTCAATACACTGCAATGAATCTCAACATCATAATATGATTGCTATTACTACCCCAGTAAATACGCAAGAGAGACCCACCATGTCCATGTTCCTACCATCAGTGAAGTTCAGCCTTGTTGTACCACCTTGATGTTGTAGCGAATCTGTAGCAGTAGAGGGCAGTCAGCGCTCCAGCTGTACAGGCAACACACCTCGTCAAACATCACAATAGCAAGCAGGCAGCATATTACATTTGGACCAAGCGCAACAGAATGCAGGGGTCTCGAGATGTGCTTTTCAAAGTTTCAAACTACGTTTAACTTGACACTAATCCCAAAAACACTGCAGAGGTGCTAGAGACTAGAGAGGCTGAAAACTAGTGAAATCCAACACAACCAAAGTGAGATGCTAGAAAAACGTTGGCCTGACAAGAGTACATTGACCAACTCAGAGCAACAATTTAAAGTAGCACAGACGGAACTTTAAAGCCACTTTTTGTTTTGTCTAAGTGCATTACTTGTCTGTTGCCACAATATATGCATATAATGTAACACATTTCAAACTGAATTATATTTATTTTATATTACATTTATAATTATTTTAATCATTTTATAGTACATTATCTTTATTCGGGGGCCTTTCTCAGTAAATATTGATATGCGATTAATCTGATTTATTTAATAATTAATTCAATAAAAAAAAATTAATCAACTGACAAATTCTATAGCAATCCATAAACTATCATGAGAAAAAACAACAACATACTCTCATGGAGAAATTGTACGGATTCTAACAAGCTTGCTAAATCGTATAAAATCGTGTGAGTTGGGTCGTACAAACTCATATGACTTTTACATTAGCCAATCAGGTGACTCTCCCTCAACTAAAACACAATTACTTTCTTCAGTCATACAACACGTACTCTTTACACTTCAAATCACACTTACAGACTGTACTCTATAGATAGATTTAGATATGGGGTTTGGGTTAGGGCATAAAAATTAATAAGCATGTACACAATGTCTGACATGCAGAACTTGTGCTAACTTTCACATTATACATCAAGGTATTTGCAAGTCTACATTTCGTATGAGTTCTGAGATCAATCAAACTGATCTTGTTTTAAGGATTTTTAGATATTTTTACAGGAAATCAATACAAAAATGATTATCAAGAATACGAGTTTTGCCCTAATATCAAAGGTCTTACTAGAAAAAAATTAATTATGATCCAACGTGAATTTTCTTGATTAAAAAAATATGAACGTGTCTGGTAACGTGCATGTAAAATGGCTACAATTTACAGTGTTTATTTCTATTTCTTCTGCTCCAAACTTACTTCAAACTTACTTCTCTGTCTTCTCGTATGAATGTAACACATCATAAGAAAGTGTTTCACTGCTGTTCAAATGCGCTTTGGATCACATCATTTATATGTATAAATGTTTCCATCTGAAAGGACTAAATATTAAATGAAACAAATGACAATAAAATGCAAAGTAATCTCTTCAGTAATCAAAATACTTTTTGAATGTAACTGTATTCTAATTACCAATTATTTAAATTGTAACTGTAGTGGAATACAGTTACATATATTTTGTATTTTAAATATGCAATCCCATTACATGTATTCCCTTACTCCCCAACCCTGAGTTTAGGGTACAGTTTTAGGTTAGCGAGGTACGTTTTACTTATTAAAACCCTAAAATTCACCTTTAAAACCTCATCCGATTACAACCTAATTTCACGCGATTTTGGCATCCCCTTCTGGGCATTTCACTTGAAAACTTGAAAATTTCAGTTTGAAAAAACATTGCAATGCTCATGTAAATTTCATGAGACCAGGCTGAAAGATTTGCGGACCAATAACTAAGGTATGTAAATGACAGATTCGAGTTTAAATCAGAAAATTAAATGTTGTTTCTCCTCCTCTAAAAGTGCATATTATACCCACCACCATGGCAGTGCGGTATCGCCGCTCTTGCTTTTCTATACTTTCTAACCTGTATGACAGATTCTTTGCTGATCAATAAAAGACCCTCTATGAAGGCCTGGAAGTCAGCTCACCCCACCCGTCATGCTCTTTGACCTTATTGAAGGCCTGATTGAGCAAAAACACTGGCCTTCCCATGAGGCCCCTGGAGGCTCATGTTTCACTTGGGCAATGAAAGGGACTACTGTAAATAATGGGGGCCTGTTTCACCCCGCATTTGTCTGTGGCAAGACCCCTGCATCCACTCTACTGTAACAGACCTAACCTTTCACAATGGAAGCTCTCATGGCTCTGAGACCCCACTCCACCCATGTCAGGATTTAAAATAGCACTAAAATAGACTCCTAGAAAGAGCTCAAAGAGGGTCTCTACGTTTCATAAGACAGCCTTTTATCCTGACCATCTCAACAACCCATCCAAACCCCCAAGGATCTTCCACTTCTTACTCTCCAAAGTCAAGACCTGCTTAAATGAATGTTACAAAAGTAACACATAAACTCACATCTTGAAAGTCCACAGTGGTCTTTTTTGTAAGAGAAGAGGGCAGATGTGGTGATCCTACCGTTAATGTTGAAACCCAGCTTTGGCTTGGCAAGGAACAGAGTGTATGTGTGGAATGAGGTCAGAGGCTAAGTTATTCTAAAGCATACGCAAGGATGCAGGAAGCTGAGCTTCTGAGATAAGACATGATGTGTGGATAAGGAGACTAACACCTGTTCGGGACTTCAGCTCTTCTGTATTCTCTAGTCTCGAGGCAAAGAGTCTGGTCCTCATTGCAGCTTATTCTGGCCAAGAACCATCCATATAGACGAGTAGTAAGTACTCATTATTTCACAGACACAACTCAACAAATAGACACAAAAAACAAATCAAAATATACAGTTATGCTTGTGGATATCTAGTTTACTTGCCTTAAACAAAACTCTGGTTCTTCCTCAAAAACTATTCATTGTATTTTTAAATTGTACTTTGTGAAACTTTGTTTCTAGGTGGACAGTTAAAAGATGGGTGTCCTTTCTCCTAGAAGTTGCGTTAAGCCGGGAAATCAGATAAGAACTGGCAAATTGAACCAGGACTTGCCATTTTTGTGCACAATATGCATCAGACGGTCAGTGAACAGACTCGAACAACATGCAAAATCTACACCCAAACAAGTTTTGGCTTTGCAAAAGAATGCCAAAGCCAACCCCAAAGACCGAATCATTGTGACTTTTCTTTCCAGAGGAAGGTCAAACAGAGAGCATGGGGTGTGAAATTGCTGGGCGAGACAGCCGAGGCTCATGTAGGGGAGAAGCGGAGAGCCGGCGCTCTGCTCCATGCTTAATGGTGTACAGCACGCCCTGACAGCACCATCAGTTTCCTCCTGCCACGGACACAAACAGCAGAAATGATGCCGTGTGAGTCATGATGCGTCACAGTGGGCAGCCTGGGTGATCAGTCCAGTAAATGGAATGGCTTTTGGACTCTCAGACAGTGAGGAAACACAAACCACTTCAGCCCGAACTAAAGGGAGAGAAAGCTCTTGGTGTAACACGGCAATAAAACTCAAGTGCAATTTGGGTGACAGGTCAAAAATAGTCTGCAAGACACAGGGTAGAAAACTACATCAATTCATCTGCAAAAAAAACCATTTTGTTTTCAATGCTTTCATGTCTGTCTCCAGCAGAAGGGCACATAAATGAAGTGTGTGTGTTTGTAGCATGGGAAACAGACAGCGAAGCAATTAAACAATAGGTGGACATTTAAAGGGATAGTTTGCTTAAAAAAAAAAATAAAAAAATTCTGAATGAAGAAAAGATGGAATGAAAATGAATGATTCAGCCTTACTATCATTTTAATTTGTATAAAATGCTTTCGTTCTCACGTGACAGAAAGCCTGGCCATCAAGCCATACGCAAAACAATGGCGATTTACAGATGGGCATCGTTCAGTCTGGGCTAAATGAAGGTAGTGTGCTTAGCTAAATAATCTCTCTCCTATCGAATTAGAGCTCAGATGTATTTGGTAACGTAAGTGCAGGGCATGGCCCCTCACTCAAACAAGCTCTCTTAAGGCCACGCCATTAATCATTCATGTACATGTTCTTGTACTGCTAGTGATCACTGCGGGCGTCTTCAGTCAGCAAATACATAAATCAATTATGGTTTTGTGCTTTATTCTACCATTTATCCAACTGATCCCCCTGGATTACAACATGGCTTAAAACGTGCAGGTTGGCTTTGTGTGTTCGCTCACAGTTGCCATCCCCATATCTCTCAGATGCCTCCAGCAGCAGATAATAAAGGAGAGAAAAGGAAAAAGAGGAAGAGAGGATTCTTCAGGCCATATCTTAGCTAACTCAATTTCCACCCCTCAAAGAAAGGGGAGAGAAAGTTTGAGAGGGCCGAGAGACTGACACAACACTCTGAAGCAATTTCTTTCCAAAAAAACAAAAAAAAAATTGCACTCAGTAATTTGAGTTTATGTTTCACTGGGTGATATATGACAGTGGTCTTGGACTTTATACTGACACCTATGTGTATTTATGCAAGATCACGCAAATCAATAGTTTTCGGTCACCGATGCCATTGTAAAAATGGTTTTCGAAGTCAGCCATGTTTAATTGATTCCATCAGACAAGTGTCAATAATAGGGGAGTTACAATAACACAATAACTGGTAATCGACAGGTTATGTTACCTCACCATGAAGCAAGCAACCCAGCTCTATTTAAAATAAAACAGTTTTTTCAACACCACTGTTATTACAGGAGAATAATTTTAACCATTTTTATAAAAGTACTTATTTCTTTAGGGGTAAAATCTTTTTGATGGGAAAAGTAATACTGAGTGCAAATTTAGCCTAACACTATTAAGATTGTTTTCCCTATCCTTTTTAATAGGCACGCTTACATGCACAATCTTGCATCGATTAAGCTTAAGCTGAAAACGTGTGTGGTCGTTAATGTTTCTTTAACACTGTAGGGTCATAAACATTTAAGCAAAAATGAATCAACATGCCTAGATTTTTGCCCATTAGCCCGATTTCACATGTAAACACCTTTACCGGCATTCTTTCATGCTTATGCAATGTGCGCACGTTTAATGTGAAAAGCAAAGAATAATCAGATGATTACAAATCACTTGTAAATGCAGCTTTTAATATATCATCTGAATTTATGAATAAGCTGCTTTTTGGTAATTATCAGCATGTCGGTGTGCATATAAACATCCTCAATTACTTCTAAGTAAGCAAACTAAGTGACTACCGGCATGTGTTTTATGCTTGCTTTTTAAGCCCAGGACAGGTTTTCAAGATAAACAAACCCTTCAACGTCCTGCTCTTCCTATCTAATCTGACATCACACAGATTTGCTGCGATGGGTATTTTATGACCCCCTCCACAGCACACTTGTATCACTCTATCAGGGGCCCCTTGCCAATCTCTGGCACCCCATTCAATAGGCAACCAAGGACCTAATTAGAGCCCAGCTCGGTGGAAGGTTCCGATTTGATACTTCCAGGGGATTCCGAAGCCCCAGCAGTGCATTCACACAGCCCCCGTGCATGCTTGGCTTGGCCCTTTGCTCCAAACCTTCATTGTATGTGGAGCTCGGCAGCGCCTTAGATCTAGCGAGGGGGAACAGACACGTCTTCTTTCATGTTGCGAGAGCCAGAAACCATATGCCAATTGGATATTGATGGGATTAAAAACACTGTACTTACTGAAAAGAGGAACCTGTGATAAAATAAAAAGTGGGCAATGAACGTAAGAATCATTGCTATGTATTTTTGCAATATTTAACCCTCAGAGACCCATGCATTGACACTGATGATGTATATTTTTTCCTCTTTGAACATGCTTTTTAAGAAGCCACTGATTATTAAAAAAAAAATAAATAAATAAAAAATAAAAAAAACACAATCTTGATTTTTAAGCATATTTTGCCTTGGGGTGACTTTAGCAAGCTGTAACATTCAACATGCATTTATTTTTTATTGTTGTTAAGCTACCGTTATTTTGAGTATTAGGACATTTTAGTTGGATTTTTAATCCTTACATAAGTGTACACAATCAACATATCAAATATTTACTGATCGACAAAAATACATTTTTGGGGGTAAAACACTGATCAATGTAATTTAAAGGGATAGTTCACCAAAACGTAAATTCTGCCATCATTCGGCCTACTCTCCTTCATGTTGTTCCAAAAGCCGTTAAAACTGTCTTTCTTCTGTGGAACAAAAAGGATATGTTAGGCAGAATGCTAGCCTAAGTGACCATTCACTTTTATTGCATCTTTTTTTCCATACAATGAAAGTTAAAGGCAACTGAGGCTACATTCTTGGTGCATACATAATTTTGTGTTTCACGGAAGAAAGTAAGTGAAATGGCTTTGGAAAAACCTGAGGGTGAGTAAAAAAATTACAGAAATTTCATTTTTGGTTGAACTATCTCTTTAAATCTAAGGGTTTTCCTCTAAAGTTCAGGGTTTCCACATATTTTGACCAATCTTTGTGCACTAACATAGCAATTTCTAGCCAATGAAATTTATAGAGCTGAGCATTACAAGAAAACATTTGGTCAGTATAGAAATTTCCATGACTTTTAAGATTTTATTCATTTCTATGACATTTCCAGGGCTGGACATCACAGATTTAAAAATGCTTGTAATTTTTAGGCTTTCCATGACAGTGGGAACCCTGAAAGTTACCAGTCAACTCTGAAACTAATGGAATTTCTTTCATTTTCTGTGATGTGGGGGAACAGTAGAGCAGTAACAGGCTTTCTTTGAAACTTGACAAAAGAGTTGGTGCAACTACAGGACATTTAATCAAACTCTGATGCCTGATGAACAGAATCAGAGTTACTTTGGCTTACCAGCAGCCATTCTGTCCAATCATACAGGTGCAATAGAGTCAAGATAGGGCCAACAAGACAGGGCCTCTTCCTAAGTAACACCATTGCCTTATCTCATCCAGCCTGCTTTTGATTTATCTACATTGTCACGGCCACTGTTTAAATCTAATTTTGATAAGTGTATGCGTGCATCTACATGTGTGGCAGAGCAAAATGGCTTTAGATATTCGCAGACGGCTAGTGTGCCACCTGGCACAGCAGTGGGCTCACAGCACCCTGTTTGGCCCGTAATCCTTCCATCTCCAGTTGCACAGAACAGATAAGAAAGCGGCCAGTGAAAAGCACCTCAGTGAAAAAGCCCTGTGCGCAACCGTCATTTCTTTTTATGGGGCCTGCCAGATGCCTATCACTTTAATAATATGAGGCAGCGCTGCACGCCTGTATGTGTTTACTATTTTTTCTTATTCAAGTGAATCAAAAAGTCTGTCTCTTATTTTCTGCAGGCAAGTGGTAGACCTGAATCACATCTAGGTGATGCCTCTGATATGAGCAGACAGAACCGAATCAAACACGAGTTTGGTGGCGAAATTCATCTGATGGCATGCTCTGATACAAGAACGAATAAATGTATTTTCTTCAGTGAGGTTTAGAAGATACTCTGGAGCTGTAGTCATGGTGCACAGTCCAATACACATGATGCAATCTTGTGTTAAGTCTTTAATCGATACATCTCTCGTCTTGACAGTGAGGACAGAAGGCAGATTCCAGATCAGAGGGGTGGCGGTGTAAATCTTTACAGTTCAAGCAGGGCCTTTTAAAGGCTGTCCATAATTGGGTGCTTGCCAGCTGCTGCCATATGTGGGCTGCATAAACGAACACTAGCATCTACAACAAAAAGCAACGAACAAATGCATTTTGAAGCATAAAATATCTATGGTTTGCTTATTACAAACTGTCAAATATACAACAATAAATGTTTTGATGGCATGCTTTTATTTTATATGCAGTTATCAAATAAAATTGCTTATGGGTGGCCTATGAATTCACACTAAATACTTCTGAATTTAACACTGCAAATTACCTGCTGTTTTTCAGCCAGATTGTTTGTGTTCTCTGAGAGATCTAAACCTGACTGGATAAAAATGTGTGTGATTGCGGATACTGTATTTTCTCAACATCTCTCATTTATTTTGACCTTTGTTTAATACTGGAACTAAAGCCATTTTCTTTTTTGCTATGCATAAATCGTTTGTCTGCTAGGTGCCCCTTCATAACGGACTTTCACCAACTTTCTGGGTAAAAAAACCATCCCATCTGATGTACAAAGAAAATTGAATCGATAAGGAGAGCCCAATCACAGACACTGCTCAGAACAGAATAGCCACTGTAGTAATTACATCTATTTTTCACTTAAGTAAATATATAATTTTTGAATTAATTATTGTGTCAAATTAATCAAGCACATGACCTTCCGTAACACCCACAGACAAGGAGAGACACTCCCACCGTAATAACTAGGCTACAAAGATCTCAATCCTCTCCAAGTCAGTACATTAAATGACAGACATCCTATACACTGTAAACCCTAAACTTGTCATTACTGTAAAAATCATGTTGTCTTAAGTATTACTTGGAATGTCAAGTTTGACTCATAAATCAAATATTTAAGTTCATTGAACTTATTTTTCTTAAATTCATAGGCTTAAGATTTGAAGTGTTAATAACTCACAATCCCTTGCTGCTTGAATTATGTTTCCTTGGTCAGAGGGAACAGACTGGGGAATTTAAATAATTGTTATTAAGAATTCATAGATGTTTTAGATCTTTTGTTGTATTATTTATGCTTTGTTGCAAATAGTTGTTTGGTGTAATGTCACCATTAGGGTGATCTGTGTCTTTTTGGTCAAGTTGGACCCTGGTCACACTATCTTAGTTCTCTTTGTGCATGTGCAGCTGAGGTGCATATATGCATTTCTGTAAAAAATAATTTAATAACTGACCTAGAATCAGTTATCATCTTTATTTGAGCTGTGCTGTTGTTTGATCTAAAATTGAATCAATTCAATTAAAATGTACAACAGTAGAAACAACAATATTTAAATTCAAATCTGAATTAAGTCTACTTGCATGTAGTTAACTCAACTGAAATAGTTAAGCTCACTCTACTTGAAAACCAAATTAATTGAACTTAAATACTCAAGTTTTGGGAGACCCCATTACTCAATGGAATTGAGGGAACGAGTTTACTCAGTCAAATGAGTGCAATGAACTTATGTTCAATGTTTAATGTGCAATGTTACTCAAACCACTCCCATCAAACTAGTGTTTTAGCTTTTTTCTGAAAAAATTCTGAGAAGAAGCTTAAATCAGACATTAGACTATTAACATTTTCATCCTTAACATTTTATGAC
The DNA here is from genome assembly GCF_019703515.2 of Myxocyprinus asiaticus. NCBI lineage: Eukaryota > Metazoa > Chordata > Actinopteri > Cypriniformes > Catostomidae > Myxocyprinus > Myxocyprinus asiaticus. Next base: position 15,841,573 of record NC_059383.1, read on the forward strand.
CAAAATTCACAAAATGGGCAAATCAGTGTTTTTAAATTTAGCTAGATATCTAAAAATGAATCATAAAAAAAGTGCACATAATTTCTTGTCCCAAAAACATATGAAACAGTCAAAATAAATGTTCCCATTTTCAAAAGAGTCAAAACAGATTTTTAGAAACTTAATTGGCAAACTTGACAAAGTGATTGGTCTACTTGTTTGAAGTCTCTTTGGCTTTTAATTCTTAATTACCATAATGCTTCAGAGTTAAATACCACACTCTATCAAACCAGCTTGCATGGAGGACTTTTCACAGTTACGGCAAACTAGATGGATAAATGTTCTGACTTCAGAAATAGCCATAGTATAGTAAATCTACAGATGTTGAATCAAGCTCCTAGATCCCATCTGATTTTACACAACTTATGTTGACTGGAGCTTTTTGTCTATTGAATGTTCTTGGAAAAATATATTTTTCAATGTTTTGACCGCGGAACGATCCCAAAAATGTTTAAACAACAGTACAGCCCATTGAAGAGACTGTACGTCCATCCCTCACAGCCTTGTCGTCATTCCTGTCAAAAATCAAAGATGGCACTAGCGTGAATAAGGTCTGCACACCGGACGAGAAGCACAAAGGACATGTAGATTGGTTGCAGGTGGCAGTCCAATGTTGTGAATCTAGTCACTATACACACAAACGTTAAGAAGGTTTTTGCACTTCTTCAAGAATGTACAGTGACGTTGATGAGATTCCAGGTTAGTGTATGAAACTAGTTAACTGTGCAAATGGAACGATTAGAAATGGTGACGTTTATTATGCAATTATTCTGTATGTAGCCATGAATAGGTTTCATTCGAGCTGTCAAACCACAAAGACATACTTGTAACTAAAAAGACAATGTGCAGGCTAAGTTTATGAGGATAATCATCAGGAAGTTTTTTTATTATCGATGCGTGAAATAGGCATCAATCCCAAGCCTATCGACTAGTTATCCAACAACCTAAGTCGATAGGTGAGGCTTATTACTAGTGTATCTTAATATTTTTATGTTCAAATGCTATTTTAGCGGTTTGGTGGTGCTTTAATAATTGTGCTGCCCTTTCGATGTTAGACACTTTGCAAGGGTAAAACCCTCTTTGAAAAGTTGCGGCTTTAAATCCATCCCTTTTAAAAGCACCGCCGCTACAGCCATACTCATTCAGATGGATGTCGCATCTCACACTGTTTTCTGAGCATCCCGCAACAAATGGCATGCCAAGTAAAAAAAAGTCTGTTTCATGAATACATGTCAAGACTGCATTCTGTTCTATTGCGTTGCGTGCTGCCCAAGCTATTTTATAACGCAAGAACGTGTCTTATGCAAACATCACCTAAGAAACAAGTCTGATTGGGATCAGGTGAACCCAAAACCAACCTAAGCACACAGGATTTCCTTTAGACCAATTAGTTGACCTGTCCCTCAGACATCCCACTGACTAGTCAATTTTGAAATGCATGCAGTATGCACATCCCTAATACAAAACATTAATAAAGTCTTAGTGAACGTAACACTATTCCTGAATGACAAAGAAATTACGTTACAGCTGTTCTTTGCTGAACGTCAGAGTAGAACATGAACCGAACATCATGTTCATGTTGTGTGTCAGGGGTCTGGGGGCTACTGCTGTATGTAACAGCCGTTGTAGGAGTTAGAGCTCTGTGGTGAGATTCAGCTGCACTTTTGAGCATCCAAGGAAAGTGCCTCTCACCTCACTGCAGCCTGGTGTTATCATTCTCTGCAGCACCACGAGGACTTATCATCACCATCTGCTCTTAGTATAGTGGAAAGGATAGCACAGGGTTATCTGTGCCTCTGATATGCACAGATATGACCCTGCCTCCTGTTTAAACAACACAGCTAGCTCCAGGGTTAGCGCTACCTCTGCTAGCTCAACTCCACTCAACCCATTCCACCTTTCCACCATGAAGAACCAGCTGAGAACCAAATCAGCCCATCACAAAACTATCACCTGAACTATCAGCCATGTCACCTGAAGATGAATGATATCACAGTGTGGCTGGGATATATATATTTTTTAAATGGTCAACAGCCTTAAGTTTACATCACAGCCATAAACCATGACTTGTTACCTGCTAGTCGGTTGCAGGTAGTAATAATTCTCACGCAACAATTACACGGGAGGTCGGTAACATGTTGTTTCCGATACTTCTGGTACCCTAGGATTGACTACCTAACTCACTGAAAACTGGCATCTACTATCAGACATGTTTGCATAATCAGTGACGATCAACGTGATTCGGAGGTTGCATTTTTCCCTCTAACATTACATTTTTACTCCACTGATAGGTTTAGGTTTGGGATTTGGGTTGGTGGTACAGTTCATAAAACATGCATACCTCACTATTCAATTAAATTAAATGTGCTTTACTGGCATGATTGTAGTACATACAATATTGCCAAAGCTGTTGATTTTTGTAATAGTGAATCAAACTTTCCATTGTGGCATAAAAGACAATATTAATTGCAACAATATTAATCGAACAGGTAATAAAAAAAGTAAAATAAAATTAGTGATAATATGCATAGAAAATATTGATATTGAAAAAATAAAATGTCATGTGGAACAGGGGGCTTATTGGTTGTTCCTAAGGTTGTGGCAGGAAGTCACGTTTTTGGCTGCCACCCTGCAGCATTCATCATTCTCTCCCAATAATAAGGGCAGTTTATCTATATTACTGCCATTCTGGAAATCATTGAAGGATACTTTGATTATGAAGCGAACGCGCAGCGTCTGCGTACAGTCCTGAGCCTGTCAAAGTATACTCCATATGAATGTGCACGCATTCACAGGAGGTTGGCGCATGCATGCTAAGACTTCTATAAGACAAAGCTATTTCTCTTCAGGAGTTTAGACTCATAAAGATGTATTTACATTCCTTTACCCTCGAGTTATAAAAATTTCTCCTGACCTCCTCACACAAAAACTCATGACGTGCACATCTACTCTTGTTTTTACTAGGGATGCACCGATCCGATACCTGGATCGGTATTGGCTCCAATCCTGAAGTTTTTAGACGGATCGGGTATCGGTCCAACGAGCCCGATCCAAATCAGATACTGTGTGTTAGTCATGTTCGTTTCTGTCAAGCTCCACAAATGACATAAAGAACCATAAAAACACCATTAAAGCAGTTCATATGACTCGTGCATTTTATTCAAAGCCACTTGAAGACGTGCGATAGCTCTGTGAATCACAAAAGGCTGTGTTTAATAAATAAATATTTAGTATGCGCAGCGCCAGTGCATTAGTGAATGGTGCTGCTCTGTTGACACAAACTCACGCACAGGCTGGTGATGCACTCATGGCTATTTTTAGCCTTCATGGCGGTGCGCAATATTTGAGCGCTACTCAAGAACAGCATCTCAGATGTAGATGCTCAATAGTCCGGTTCACTTATAATATGCATTTAGAACGGCACCAGAGGTGCATTTTACCAGAATTTGTATAAGAAGCGAATTAAACTACTGTGAACTTGCCTACAAACAGACACATATAGGACTTCCTGAAGAGTTCAGAATGTCAAAATAAAAGCGTGAGGGTTTAAAAAGTGCACTATTTAAATATATTACTGTTGCATTTAAAATGAAAAAATCAATAATAATAATAATAATAATAATAATAATAATAATATTAATAACAATTTATTATTATTATTATTATTGTCATCATTAGTATTTGTTTACAATTTATAACAATATTTAAGTTGAATATGTGTGAATGAAAAGTGGACTGATGTCTTACAACTAAATTGAACAAATAAGAGATCTGAAGTCTAGATGCAAGTTGAAATATTTTTGAAAAATAAAAAATAAAAACATGGTTCTTTTCTACTGAAGACTTGAAGACTGGAATTACTGTTAATTTTGCTGCTACATTATCCAGTATACTAGTTAATAATAAAGTGTTTCTTAATAAGCTATACATTTATATTGAAATAATGAGTAGTTAGAGGTTTGTGTTTCTTTACATATTAAAGAGTATTCCCAATTAGTTCCACACAATAATGTAAAGATATTCTAAACTGATTATGCAAAAAAACAACACTGGTATCGGCTCGGGATCGGTATCGGCCGATACTGAGATTTCCGATATCGGAATTGGATCGGAAGAGAAAAAGTGGTATCGGTGCATCCCTAGTTTTTAACCTTCGTCTCCTGTTATCTACCGCGATTACATCTTCTTCTAGCACTTCTTTGTGACAGCAACTGCTCAGATGTGAGTATTGCCACCGTGTGGACCCACCCAAATAATTCCAGACGCATGTGCATTCTGCGTGTTCAAAGATGCACGGTTTGCATGCATCGGGCTGTGCGTGTTCAGTGTTCGAGCACACTGCTGATGATGAGATTTGCATCATGCGTCCTGTACGCAGAAGCTCAGCGCTCGCGTCAGACTAAAGCATACTTTGAGTTTAAGGGAGCTATATTACTACCTGTACAGCTGAAAACAACTCACTTCACAACTTGCTTTTGGCACCCCTCCATGGACATTAATCCCGGAAAATGGAGCACACAGCCTCGCACGTTCCCCGGTGCCCATACACCCAACAACACTTACCACTTTGGCCACTGGGGGCAGTGTTTATTTTTTCCGATTTCACTGTCAGTCTATAAATCTAGAAAGCATTTGACTGGACAAAAATCTGTGTAGTAAAAGATGAGTCATCAATATTTTTGGTCTGTTTTTTCAGAAGATAAATCATGTAAAATTTAAATGTGTATATCTGTTAAAAGTGAATTTTGTTATCGGCCTTTCCCACCACCTTAGTTATGGGTATCTGCAAAATCCACTATCAGTCAACCTCTAATACTGATGGCTTAAAAGCTAATAAACGGACTACAAGCCACAAAATTCAATTTTGATTTCATGGGATCTTTAAGCACACTGTCTTATTTTTTTACTGGCAGGTTACTCAAATACTTCTATAATCCTTTCTCCTTGAGTCAAAAGACCACATTCTGCTTTCCTTGGCAAATAGATAAGTCTCTAGCTTGTCAAGAAAAAAAAAAATGCTATGCTTTTGAGATCCAGCTTTTATTTAGTTACTGTAGAAAACTATGGGTGACTGCAAAACAAATAAACTCCATTTAGACAACCCTCAGACATTCATCTATTAAAAGAATCCTCCAGTGGTTTAGTCAATGGGACAGTCTTGTCTCTCCCACCATTTTGGAACTGATGCTCAGATTATTCAGAGCTTTATGACATAACCCAGGGCAACGAAAAATGAATGGAGCTTGCTACATTTATACAGGAAGCAGGCACTTATTCGCTCCAAAACACAAATATCCACACGCAGCAAGACCCGCGCCTTGTCTGGAAACAATTACAGACAGTTAGCTTGACCTGTTTGCCCCAAATGACCTCTCAAACAGAAATATTTTTCACGTTGAGTGCGGGAGATGGCAGGAACCCTGGTACAAGATGTTGCCAAATAATCTGTAATTAGTCACAAGAGCTGCCGCTCCATCTGCAGCAAGCTGTCTAGTAGCTGTGGTCTTAGATTTGCCATGGTTAGCTTTCATTTTCCTTTCCTTTTGAGTTTTCAGTGATCTTTCTTTTGAAAAGGAATGACAAAGGAAGGTAAGTACCTCTACCTGATATTTCTGGCAAAAAAAAAAAAAAAAAAAGAGCAGAAAGGGATACCTCTAAATTTATACATCATAAAATCATTCCATTACATTATGACTGCCATTGACTATTTACATTTCCCTTTTTTAAATACTAATCATTTTTCACCTAAAAATGAATATTCTGTATGACTTTCTTTCCTCAGTGGAACGAAAAAAATATATATATTTTAGGCAGACAGTAAGGCAGTTACTCTCAATCACTATTGACTTTCATTCTATCTTTTTTCCCCCATGCAATGAAAGTGAATGGTGACTGAGGCTAATGTTCTGCCTTACATCTCCTTTTGTGTTTGACAGAGTAAATAAAGTCTTTGGTTTGGAACAACATAAATGTGAGTAAATGATGACAATTTTTATTTTTGGGTAAACTATCACTAATGAACCTTAATTGACCAATTACTGGCTGTTTCAGCAACTGATTCATTCTTTTTAGTCTAAATTCAAACCATCTTACAATATCAATATTTGGGCTGAAACGGACTCTTCAGATGAACTTTAACCGCCGTGCATTCCAACAGATTAGGAAAAAAAAATGCTCCAACATTTAAAACCCGTCCATTCTCAATCCCAGGCCTGTCAGGAAGAAACCCACTGAATCTAAATCTGTTGAAATCCTTCTAACAAGCGCTAAAACTCATTTAATTAAATAATATGCTGTGGTTTGCTCAAACAGGCTTCGGCAGAAGCTACTCTATCACTTTCCCTGTGAGGATGTAGTTTTCCCTCATTGCCTTTTAATAATGTTGTTGCTTATCTTATTTCAACTCTCTGCATTTGGCCACAAGATCAATTATCCAATATCAGCTATGTCCACTGGATTGCTTTGCAACTGTACAGCCTCCTTTATATCACCAAAATAAACACTAACATCCAACATCCAAGATCCACAAATCCACGGCTGTTTCAGATATTTCTTACCTATTTATCTGTTAACTATCAGTCCTGAACGTATAACATGTTTGAAAAGTTGTTTCCAACTCTAAAATTAGTTTGGAGACCCTGTGTTCTTTGGCCGGAGTACAGCAGCGCTAGTTTGTCGCAAGGGTGCGGTTATGGGCTTCACAAGTTGATAACGCCTGGTGTGGATTTCCTCACCCCATCTCAGCTCCTTAATACACTCCCACAAGTCACACTGACGAGAACCAGAGGCCAGGCAAGTGGCCAAAAGGTTACACTGTGAAGGTCGGCCCAGGTCCTCCATGCAGACCCTAATTTACTTGGCCGGACAGTCTGCTCCACTCATAAAGCTAATAAGGCTTTCCTTGTCCTGGGTGGCTGGGGCCCAGGCTGGCCTACTCATCACTGGCCACACCATGGGGGTCATGGGGTGGGTGTGGAGGCTGCTTCCCATTAGCCTGCCCCCCTCTCCAGGTGCAGCTAATGGTCTCAGCCAGAGCCTCTCCAGGGCCACTCAGCAGCCACCAAGACAGGCCTGGAAGTGATCAACACCAAAAGCCTGGGAGCCGGGACACACAGACGGCCCACTTAAAGCAACCAAGCTAAAAATATTCATTTTTCTTCACTAGCTTGGGAAAGCCTTGTCTTTGCTCTTACTGTCTGAATATTTGGCAATATATATATATATATATATATATATATATATATATAATAAAACACAACAAACTTACAGTAAGCAGAAGAACATAAAGAGGCATGCACATAAAATTAAACTAAAATTTCAAGAACTAAGTGAAGGGCTATTCCCTTTTGATCATTTTAATAACCTACTATTTATTATTTTTCTATTTTTTAACTTGGAATTTTCCCCCAACTCATATTAATGGAAAAAAAAATAATATAACTAATATTAATATTGATTAACATTAATACATAACTAGTAATAATACTGACAGATTGCATTTGATTCATTCAGCATTTTATTTATTAAATCCATTAATTATTGCAATGAATTGACTGATAGATTCTTTATGCATTATTTTTATGTTATTTCTGCACCACTAGCATCACCAAACAGAACTGCAAAAATAATCAACGTTTTTTAAACACATTCCAGAAAACTCCCCCATCTTCCATCTATTGGTCGTACGAACAAATAGTCCCGCCCCGAACCATTCACTCACCACCATTGGTCAAACTAGTATTGCTGGGACGGGCTGAGTGGGCTGCTCAAACAAACAGAGTGCCATAGAGCCAGAACTACAAAAGGCTTACTTATGGTTGACTGCATATTCAGCTGGGATACGAGACTTTTAACACATCAGCTTTAAACTGTTGCAATAGTTTTAATGACTGAGATTTTGTATAGCAACTTGATGGACCTATTTTGCTCTCAGCCATTTCAAAAGTGACAAGTTATTTCAGCTATAAGGGGAAAGCAACTGGAAAACATATATGAGCATAAATCAACTCTGCAATCACTCTCTCTCATATCCACTGCATGCAGAGCATGCAAATTGACCTTCAGCATGAAAGAAGATAAGCAATCATTAGTTAACCATCATGACTCATCTTCCATTAAGTTCTTTGATTAAAGAATTTAAAAAAAATTGCCACCTTGCGATCCTTTGTTTTACAGAGCACAGTAAACTAATTCAATTACAACACCCTGCCTTTGCAAAAGTTAGGGGGAAAAAAACTCTTATGCAGAAATAAAGGTATTTAAAAGGAACAAGACGCATTTGCACCAACCAACTTGATATACAAAAGACAACAGCAAAACAAACTCTCACACTTGCCCACAAAGCAGTCATTCACAGTGATGTAATGACCGGCTTACCTGTGTTGCTCTATGGCCTCATTGTCAGGCAGTTCAGTGCCACACACGTTGCAGCGCTCGTTTTGATTGCGGCCATCAGGCTTCATTCCAGCAGCTAGCTCACCAAGCTTGTTGAAGAACTCCCTCTGGATGAAGCTCTGAGGCAGCAAGCCCCCATAGGCACTGAAGTCCATGGACATGGCCAGGGCTGGTGACATATGTAAGGTCGAGGCCATAGAGGCCGGCATAGAGAGCATCCCTTCATTCTTATGGTTGGGTGGTATGCCGTACAGTGACGCCAAGTGTTTCTCGGTCATCCCTGCCATGGCCTCAAGCCCCATCTGGCTGACCTCAGCCTGCTGGTCCCCCACACCTTCATCCCTGACGTAATGGAGCTCACGGGCACTGGTGATCACGCTACTCCTGGTAGGGGTGCCAGGCCCATCACGGTTCTTGTCAGGTTCTCCGCTGCGCTCTCCATTGCTGGAGGTATTGGGCTCCATTGTGTTGGGGCTCTCGTGGTCTGCGCTCTCATCTACTTGCATCATCTCCGTCTTGATCTCTCCCATCATATGGGGCGAGTTGCCATGCAGGGGATGTTCAGAGCCCACACCAGGGTGCAAGCTGCTCTGCAGGAGGGACTGGCCGATGCTCATTAGGCTGTCCACGGCTGCTTTGGTTGGGCTCATGGTGGAGAGGCCAAAGGAGGTGGAGACAGACGGACTCTGATCCACCATTCCGGGCAGTGCCAGTGCTTGCTGGGCAGCCGAGATGTAGCTGCCCTCCTCCATGGAATGCTTTTTGGAACCTGCTTGGCTCCTCCCGTGCCTTCCCTTATGCTCGTCATCGTCTTCTGTGCCACCATCGTTCATGTTGACCTCTGTGTCATTTTCGTCCGAGGACTGGATGGTCTCCAGTATCTTCAGGCATTGTTCCTCCAAGTACTCTATTTCTAATATCTCTGCTGCGTACAGCAGGTCATCCAGATCCTCCACTTTAGCTTGAAGAGTGGCAGTGTAGGCATACTCCAGAATCTGCTGGAAAGTCTTTGGTGAGAGAAAGTCCAGAGTGTAATGTTGGCTGTTGCGGTGAAAGAGGATCTCAAACATCTTGCTGGTGCAGGCCAGCACAGTCCGATGAGCATGGAACTCCTGGCTGTCCACCATGATAACCACGTCGCACAGTGTGCCAGCCAGGCGCATCTGATTTGCCTTGTGCAGTAGGGCATTGGGGTGATTGGGATTCTGGAGCTGGATCATACCCATTTTAGTCAAATCCATAACGTCTCTGAAATCCACACGGCCAACTCATGAGTCTTTCTTCCCAAGTAGCAGTCTGTTCAGTTATCTTTGTAAACAAGATAATGTCAATCTAGAAAGAGATGAAAAGGGAGACCCACAGTTAAAATGTAGTAAGGTCACAATGTTTATAATCCTTTTGAGAAAATTGCTCTCCTACAAAATGATCTGTGGTAATAGAACATTAACATACACCATTCTTAATTTCTTAAATATTAATAAGAACACCATAAAATTATTCCCACATAATATTCTGGCATTGTATGTCAGTAAATTAGACTTCAGATGTAATCTATACTGAACAAACACATCTGGCATTATTTAACAAACATCTAAATTGTCATCGACATGTCACAAATAACATTTTAGCAGCAGATTCTTAAGAAACAGACAAAAATTTACACAAAGCATTTAAATCTGTCATTATTTAACAAGCATTTAAACTGAATTGTCATCAAAACGTCACAATGAACATTTCAGGAGTACATCCTTAAGACACAGACTCAAAATCCAAATGTAGGTCTGTTAAAATGCACAAAATGAAAAACAAAAACATAAACTTCACTTTAGTACTGGTAAAAGCTGGCAGTAATCAAGCCTTTGTTTCTATGAGTTTGAGCGCGCCTTACAAAGCCCATCAACAGCCTCATCAAATGAAATGGCATCTTATTCAGTATTCTCATCACAGACAGGGATACTGAGCGGAGCACAGAGAGTGAGGCAAGCTGTTGCCAGGAATAATTGGAACAGAGGATGACACAAAAAAATCCCAGGGCACTTGAAACACCCCAAAATGCTATTTTTATTGTATTTTTTTTTTTAAACACTACATATAAACGATTCTTTTTATTTTTTTTTTCTCTTGAAAAATAATTTTTTAAAACAAGTGAAATGCATCATGTCAGTCAACTGGTCTGTTTCGTAACTAATTTGAAACTGTGTCATTTAATTACAAAATAGGCTGAAATAGACATATGGATATTTACACTTATAGGTCCATATTTCACCGTAGCCTTCTTTCTATAATTTCACAAAATCTGCATGAATGAAAAACTGTCTTGCATTACATTAAACAAAAAAAGCTACTCGAGCCAAGAGCAGACATCACACACAGAAGTAAACTGTCCTCATGTCAAACAGTATATGTTCTTAGCTGTGAATGACGGGCTTTTACATTGAGAACGTACCCTTGTTGTGCATAACGTCTCTGTCCGGCGCGCATCAGCAAATAAGTGAAAGTTATGACGAAGGCCGTCACGAGCGAACGAGAGAAAATATTCTGTATGCAATGCGTAAAACACCCGGTCACCTGATTTCACTCCCATTGAGAATTAATTACAGAATACAGAAGGGCGAATAATCAGTGAGAAATGAATACGCATCACTCTGAGTGCCGTTTACTGTACTGATGAGACATTAGAAGCGACAACAGCGCCAGATTCATTCAGGCTGATATACTAACATAGCCTCCACTGCGCTTGAACTGTGCATTACTATAATAAATATATAACAAAAGTCAGGAAACAACACATGATCAACACATGTTCAAAATATTTAACTACCGCTTTGATTGACGCCGTCTATCTTCATAAACGATCAAAAACGATCAATGAAGTCCAGTCGGAGCTCACTGACTGATCAATATTATCGAGATGATTCGACTGTTCACACGTGAATGAATTTAGGTTAAATGACTCGCTCGCTATTTCATTTTATATTTATATACAGTGGGCATTATCGGAAGGACACGTTTAAAAGCGTTTCGGAGCAGTTTAATTGAATAATGTATTTAAGCCATATATATATAAGTAGTGCCTTCACTTTAAAATCACAATCAATGCACTGTCTCAAAGTCAGCTTTAAAATTGTACGTGAATATTTTTTTAGAAACGGTGACACGCATCTCCATGGTGGCTCTGATTTAATGATTAGACAATAGGCCTGCCGATAACTACAATTTAAAAAGCCGGTGTTTATTTGTTCTATGGCGTGTATCAAACAGAAACCCAATACAGTTCTGACACATTTAAACAGTGATTGAATTTAAAGGCTGAAACAGTCACGCTAAGAATAAGAGCACATGGAAGCACGTCACTGTCTGGGTGCGCGAGAAGACCTCACGTCCCCCGAATACTAAAACACACGCTTACGTCAACATAACATTTCCACATGTGTAAAGATTAACATAAACGCCCATATCCATCAGGTGCCCTGACCCTCCACTAAACTGACAGCCACACTTTTACTTTCGAGTGCACTCGCATGAATCAACTTCGCCTGATACTCTGAAGCAACAGTGAAAGACACTGGAACTTAACGTGATGCTGAGACATGATATCAACACAATTAAAGCGCAAACGCGGATCATCTTAATGTGAACATTTCCCAAACTGAAAGCACGCAGAGATGCGGGTCTGTCACGAGCTGTGCGTGTTTTGAAGGCACGCGTCTGTAAGCTGCGGGTACTCACCTGTGTCGCACGTTTGGCTTCCGAGTGTGCGGTTATTAGGGCTGTAGCATAGTAACGCAGTTCACAGTACCCGCTCTCACGCGCACTAACTCCTCTCCGCTCGCCGCTTAGCAAATCAACACAGCGGTGACGTCAGCGCACATCCTCGTCGGAGTCCTGACAAACACTGCAAAAGTGAGACACCTAGGGGCTCTAGAATATAGGCCAGCATGTCTGGCACACTACCAGTGATGTGCGTTTACACTATAATCATTAACCTTCAACCATCATCATCATCATCTATACTACTGTATTACTACTACTGTCACCAACTTGCTGCTGATAAAAACATAACACATCATAATTTACAAAACAGCATTTATAATCACAATGAAGATATATTTTACTGAAATTTCTACAAAATGTAGTTCATTAGAGAAAAGAGAAAAGTCTAATTTGACGTAATTCACCCTTAACCCTTTTGAGGAATGAATCGTCATAAAGAGAGTTGATTCACACTATGACAGAATTAACTGCATTATATTTATTTATTTATTTATTATATCAGCTTTGGAAAAAAATAATAATAATAATAATAAGAGACCACTGCAAAATGATCAGTTTCTCTGGATTTACTAGTTATAGGTATGAGCTTGAGTAAAATGAACATTTTTGTTTTATTCTATAAAGTACTGACAACATTTCTCCCAAATTCCAAATAAAAATATTGTCATTTAGAGCGTTTATTTGCAGAAAATGACAACTGGTCAAAATAAAATAAAAAATATGCAGTGTTTTCAGACCTCGAATAATGCAAAGAAAACAAGTTCATATTCATTTTTAAACAACACAATACTAATGTTTTAACTTAGGAAGAGTTCAGAAATCAATATTTGGTGGAATAAACCTGATTTACAATCACAGCTTTCATGCGTCTTGCATGCTCTCTACCAGTCTTTCACATTGCTGTTGGGTGACTTTATGCCACTCCTGGAGCAAAAATTCAAGCAGCTCGGCTTTGTTTGATGGCTTGTGAACATCCATCTTCCTCTTGATCACATTCCAGAGGTTTTCAATGGGGTTCAGGTCTGAAGATTGGGCTGGCCATGACAGGGTCATCCATCCACACCTTGATTGACCTGGCTGTGTGGCATGGAACATTGTCCTGCTGGAAAAACCAGTCCTCAGAGTTGGGGAACATTGTCAGAGCAGAAGGAAGCAAGTTTTCTTCCAGGATAACCTTGTGCGTGGCTTGATTAATGTGTTCTTCACAAAGACGAATCTGCCCGATTCCAGCCTTGCTGAAGCACCCCAGATCTTTCATTCATTCATTCATTTATCAGGTAACAATAAAAGCATCTCAAATAAAACCACTTCACCCCTCAAATAACTTTCAAACATGGATTGAATGGTACTTCTTAAAGGAATATTCCGGGTTTAATACAAATTAAACTCAATCCACAGCATTTTTGGCACAAACATTTATTTCGACTCATCCCCCCTTTTCTTTAAAATTATATTTTTTAATCACCCTCATGTCATTCCATATCCATATGAAGATAAAAGGACACAGTGAGACACGTACAATGGAAGTGGATGGTGCCAATTTCTGGAGGGTATAAAGGAAGAAATGTGAAGCTTATCTTTTTATAAAAGTACTTACTGAGATTATAGCATAAAATTGGATATAACTTTACACAGAAAAGGGTAAAATCCTGTTAACACACATATTGTTTGTGTCTTGTGGCTATACTTTTGAAATAGTGAGTATTTAAATGTTTACAGATTGGCCCCTTTCACTTCCATTGTAAGTGCCACACTGTAACCCAGAATTTTTTTTTTTTTTTTTTTTTTTTAAGAAACGGAGGGACAAATATCAATAAATTTTTTGTGGTAATTAACATTATGCCACAAAAGCTTTCGATTGAGCTTAACTTGTATTGAACCTGGAATATTCCTTTAAATTATGCAGGCATACTGGATGTTCTCTTTCTACAAATTATATTCCATTACAACTCCCTGTCTTCTATATTTGTTTTCAGTGCAATTTATACAGATTATCTGCGGTGCTAAAAATGAAGGCAAACAGTGGAGAATCTTTGTTAGACCCTGTAAAGCTTGAGATGGGAGATCATACAGCACCATCACCTTTGAGCTGCATGCTGTGCTGGTTTACTTGAGGATAAACACAAAGGCACTGCCTTAATCTCCATCTAATCCACATTTTACTGAAGAAGGTTCTGATGAGACATGCATTGTACAAGTAAAGTGTTACTGATAGTCTGACATTTTTGCAGAAAACAGAGTAATGTTGTGAAGAAGCAAAAACTGAAGGTGCAAGCAAGCTAACAGACTTTTGAAAACATTTTGAATACAGGATGATCCTTGAGTGATTCTTACTTTTTCAGATCTGCAACAATACAACTGTAATATATTATATTATTACAGTAATCCTAAAACAGTTGACATTTAAATGATATCTGACTTTTATTATAGTCTGTTCAGTACTATTTTACATCATCAAGATCCTGTCAAGATTCCAGCTTAAAGGAAATGTACTTTAAAAGAATTTAGATAATGCATATATTGTATATGTTTATTCTACATATACATAGATCCTATTTAGAAATCCAACTCCAGATCATATTCCACAATGGTGTTCACTTAAAAAATCAAGTGAACTTAAAGTTGTCTTGCCTGAGTCACTTCTGTATAATGATTGTTCTCTGAGTTGTAAGATAGCCAATGCCTTTATAATTATTTGTGCAGTCCATTGCTGGAATGCTCTCCAATATGCCAATATTGCTACAATATAGAATATTTAACTGAAACAACTTTTTATAGAATTTATAGAATTATTATAATTAGGCTACACATACACATTGGCATATATAAAGCCATTAAAAGGGTTCCTCATAAACTTAAGATTGATGTTTATTATCGATATAGTTGCCTATGTACTCATATGAATGTGACATGTTCCATGGTAGATTTTACTTGTCCTGGAGGTTGTGCTCATGAGAGGTATACACTGAGCTGACAGTGGATCTTTGTGAATCTCACTCAAGCCTTTGACTGAAAAGGCTCTTTTTACACTTGTATAATCCTGTGTGTCTTATGCATTGGGGGCCTGCCCCCGTGACCTTTGACCACTGGATTTTCTCCTGTACAAAATGCACCTCCCTGTGCACAGCTAAAGATGCTTTTTTAAGTCTTTCATCCTGGAAGTTTCCAATGAATTTATCCATAAAGGCTAAACCAAGTGTAGGTTTGGAGCTTGGAGGCAAGACCTTCCTGCAGACATAATCAGGTACTTCATAATGACTGGACCCACAGAGTTAGCATGTGGGAGGATTTACAGAGATGCTCCCAAAGGATTTTGAGCTATGCCACCTGCAACAATATGAAAAATCACTATAGTGAATGTTTAACCCTTGTGCGACCTTCTGGACATTTTTGTCTTTTTCATTTTTGTTTTTTCGATCATTCTGGCTGTGTTAATGCCAACGGCATAAATTTTGCCAAAGTTGTGTATTTTTTGGGGAATTTTGATATTTTAACATCAGTTCCTATAAGACATCTATGATACACTGTGTACACAAAATAGTTACACTCAGGACCTTAAGGACAAAAATGTCCCCATTGAAACACATTTAAACTGCAACATTTGATCCCAGTGCCATTAAAGCATAAAATCATGAATTCTATTATATTATGCTTTCATTCCGGAGCCCTGGCTTCAAAAAAAAAAAAAATAAAATAAATATATATATATATATATATATATATATATATATATATATATATATATATATATTCCACCAGATGGCACCATTCTCTCATGTTTAGCCTATGGAGCAAAAACATGCTTTTATCCTATTTTCTGATTGCTGTATTGCAGGCCAATTGAATAAATGATGCAGCTAAAATTGTGTGGGTGTGTTGGTATGGATGTCAGAGTGTGTTTTGTATGTGTGTATTGAGAAATTTGTGTGTGTGTGTGTGTGTGTGTTTGTGTGTGTGTAAAAACAACAGTGGCATTATGTAAACAAACAGGCATTTAAAGGGTTAAAATCCTGAAAATAAATGAATATTTGATAATTATGATCAGGACTGATGTTGGTTAAAAAAATCTAAGTCAGCGAAAGTGGAAAATAATATTAATATATAATATTTTTATGGCAGTTTTTTGACGCGGACATTTTTGCCCTCCAAGGTACTGAGCGTAATTTTTTTTTTTTATCTGACACTGCACAGAAAATAATAATGCATCAAAATCAGTGTTGTTGCTAATCATTGACATTTTTGTCCTCTAAGGACCTCTGAGTAACTTTTTTAAATTGATGCACAAAGGTTAATTTGTTCAACAAAAGTATTATATATTTTTTGGTTTTCCCCCTTATTGGCCCCTACTTCTGACCTATCTAATTTTACCGAAAAATCTCATATCTGACCAGGTTTTATTGACATTAATTCATACACCAATCCAAAGAATCATATATACCAAATAATGAATGATGTTATTCATTATTTGGTATTGTAAATCTGATTTCAAATTACTCTTACCCCACACCTCTGAAAGCATATTCTTGTATTCCTCTTCATTATGAACAATGGACATTCTTGTTGTTAATGGGTTGACATAGTCATGTCGACAGAGAAGTTTACACTACTGAGTGCATATTTGCCTCCCCTCTCCCCCAGCCTCTTACCTGTTTGACTAGATGACAAGGTGATCCCTTGATCAATACTTATGTGGTATCAGCAGGCCGAACAAAAGAACTGGGCTGGTAAACCTCTGCTGGTTTCAAGTGACACCAATCTCATTCTCAGAGGTCACAGATCTCACAATCTCTGACTGCAAACTATGTATAAAGACAGAAAATATCAGACACTGATTACAGTTTTGTATTTGCAAGATGAAACACAAAATTAGGGAGTATCATCTGAATCAGCAGTTCCTGTTGTTTAGTTTGATATATAATGTCAATGAAAGATAGATGTTAATAATTGCATGAAAATAGTTTACATTTGACAACCATAATAAATGTAGCCACAATGTTTAGCAGATAAATATGGGAAAATTAAATCAAAGTTTGAGACAAAAAAAAATAAAAGAAAATAAAAAAAATACAATAAAAAACAATGTTAAAACAAAATATGCTACAACACTCCTCACTCTCTGCTATCTGAGTTACAGATTCAGTTTCAGTCATTCTCCCATATCATGAATAAGTTGATCCACTTTCCCTTTATCTCTTTCTCCATTATTGACCCGTCTCACGTACCTAATCTTCAATCTTCTTTTCTTCCTCATCACCGGTTCATCTGATCCTAATGACTGCTAATACCAAATGATCTAAATCTGTAATGTACTGTGGGAGCCATCTCAATATTTCATGTTGTCACTGTGTTGTCATTAATCACTAGAGTTTCAAAACTTCACTTGATTGTTGTGCTTTAAAATGCTAGTAAAACTACATTTAGCACAGGACATCATTACTGATATTAAAGGGATAGTTCAGCTTAAAATGAAAAAGCTGTCATCCTTTACTCACCCTCATGTATTTTCAAACCCATGTGAAGATAAAAGGAAACGCTAGGCAAAATGTTAGAGAATGACAACCTCAGTAACTATTCACTTACACTGCAAATTTTGAATACAATGAAAGTGAATGGTGAGTGAGGATATCTGTCCCTATCATTCTGCCTAAATATCACCTCCTGAAGAGTTCCACTGAAGAAAGTTGGAACGACAAGGGTGAGCAAATGACGACAGAACTTTCATTTTTGGGTGAACTATTTGTTTAACTGGAAGTAAGCAATGAGAGAATCTGCATGTATTTGGGTCTCCTTGTTTTTTTTTTTTTGTTTGTTTTTTTTTAATCTGGTTGCAAATTGCCAAATGTGATAAAAATGATGTGTGCTGTCAGGATTCAGCAGTCCATCAAAGGTGCACTTTAGCGGTTTGATCAATGTTGTGGGTGGTTTGCTTCCTTTTAATGGGATCAGGCAAAGGCCTTTACCAAAGTGTTCAAACGAATACAGACCCCTTTTAAAAGGAGCTTCCCTGCAGATTCCATTAGGCGGAAATTTTATAAACTTTCTTTCAGGTCTGAAGCTGCTTAGAGAGACTATTGTCCCTCAGTTGAACAAGACCTGGACACTCAATACAGTTCCAACAATGCCAATGATGATTAATGACAGGCCTGTCAAACAAACAGCGCTGACTAAGGATTTCTTCCCTCACACAAACACACAGATACACACGCTATATCGTTTTAGGCCTCAAATAAGAGGTTAAATATACCAGCATGAAAGAAATTTAACAAGGCTGTGACCATGATAGTTACTGAGGGGACACGTCCTCTCAATATAAAATTAGTGGTAAACAAGCATGGTCTTAAACTATTTTATGTGGTTCCCCAATCTTGAATGCTGTATGTGGCTACAGGCTTGGACTTAACAAACTATTGTGAGAGTATGTTGTGCTTACACTCAGTAATTGGTATAAAATTAAACACATGTGAGACAATTCTGCAATATTTATTTTTTGCAAACAACACGTCCTGCAGCTTTTCGAAAAAGCAACATGGAAAACTATCTGTTATCTGTACAGATAAACAGTTAAAATGACATCTGTTGGAGAATGCCTTTCCCCTGTGTAACAGAAGGGGAGCCTGGGGCCTCTGTAGAGATCCAAAGAATCCTGCTGTCCCTGCCTGGTGCATCTCTGGTGTACAGAGCACCATACAGCTGCCTTTCATTCATCAGCTAAAGAAAAGGGCATTTTTTCTGTCTTTTCTCCCCTGTAAGTGTAAGACCCCAGCTGTCCTCAGTGGAGCAGAATTCCAACTTTCCCTCCAAAAAATTCTCTCCCCTGCCTTCATTGTCCATCCTGGTAGTGGCTAAACCCTGCTCTCCATAGTGCTTAACCACTGGACCGGGTGCAAACAACACAGTAATCATATTACAGTGTCCCTGGGAAAAAAGGGACAGCTATCCGCAGGGAATCTCCTGTGGCTAATCCCTGCGAGGCCGCTGCTTTTCTTCTCCAGCGCCGAGTCCACCTTTCACAGCGGTTTTGGAGGCACACAGACCTTTAACCGCTCAAGGATATCGGCTTCACGTCTCTCCTTCTGCATTCTGCATTCATACAGCAAATACCAAGAAATGTTAAAGCAAAGAGATAGTGAACAGAATATCCGGCTCTCACATCTTCTTTTCTCATATGGTCAATTTTATTTTCGGTACCTTCATTACCTCACCTCCTTAATTCTACAGTAACTCATTTTCTTTGTCGCTATGACTGCAGACATGATTGCTGTCAATACTTAATCAGCTGTAATACATCACCTCTAATTAAACATATTAGTCAGCTGAGTCTTAAAGATTTACTACCCAGGAGTCCCTGTCCAGTGATATTCAAATCAGCCTGATTCCCATCAATAATGCAAATAGATAAACATTTTTCACTGTACCGTAACTGCTGAAACCCAGAGAATTCCAGTGGAGGATTTATTTTGTAGAATGTTTTCTAGAATTTACATCGTTAGCATTCATATTAATTTGCATTATAGCCCTATATGGAAAATTACAAGCACTGTTGTTCAGAAACCAAAAATTAAAAGTGATTACACAATAGCCCAATCATTATCTGCAATGCTAAAATAAAATAAAATAAAATAAAAAAATAACATTTTACAAAATGTAATTTATAGATTTAATTTATTCATAACAAAGAATACAATTTGTGAACAGTTCCCCAATCACTCCAAAATGATCTCCAGCCAGTTTTTTGGTATGTGGTTTCCCAGGACATTGAAAAATGAAACTTGATGAAAATAATTGCACATACCAAAACAAACAAACAAACAAACAAACAAAAACAAACAAAAACAAAAAAAGATTTAGAAAATATAAAGGTCTCTTTTTAAAAGTTGCACCTTGCTGATAAAACCAGCTGGGCTTTTGTATAGAGAAGAGAGGCCAACTTTTGTCGAGAGGAAAATCTGACTTGCTATTTTTTATTTTATTTTTTGGTCACCAGCTGGTCTTCTAACAGATGTTGAACACACCATTTAGCTGATATTCTATATTTCAAAATATACTAGACTGTCTCTCTTTTCCGTTTGAAATATGACTTCTGCAACGGTGTCAATAAACTGCAAGTCGGCTGTAATGACTGACCTATATGACACACTGATTTACAGAACAAACCATTTAAAAGTCTTTGCCAAACCAACATGTATTTTTCCACCAAAGATTGAGGTATCTGTGGTTGCAGGACCAGATGCATTCTTCTGGTCAAAAGGTGATGGCCATTTTCAGTTCCCTGTGAGAGTAAGAGCAGTTAGGATCACTTTGAGACTCAGCAACATGGATGAGTTGGAATGAAAACTAGATACAAGAAATTCCAAATGCTACAACAGGAGAGTGATTTAGGACATGGAGGAGGACATGAAGGAAAACCAAATAGAAACGCAGAAGCAATGAGCAGAAGGATTTTATTTTATTTTTTTTTGGCTGAACTATCCCTTTAATTTCAAAATTGTCCAAGTGTTGATTGGATCAAGCCTTGGATTTTTCCTTTCCAGGCATGAACAGTAAGTATTTACTGTAATTTCAATAATTCCAGTAACAGGTACTGTAGCATTTTGTTCAGATTGTGACTCATGTGAGATCCACCCATGCAGGGCCAGACAAGCTGTACGGCCCCTGCAAACACCACTGTTACTTGTCGGGGGCTGGGAGGTCTATTGATGCCTCTAATCTGGTGGTATGTGTTTGCTGTTATTGAAGAAGAAAGAGAGAGAGAGAGAGTACTGAAGAATGAACAGTCATACTTGAGATGAGCTCCAGATAGAAATATCTATAAAAATGTAAAAATTCAACATAGAACACATCCAAACAACATTGAGGACAATGTTTTTGTCTTTTGATATTCGACAGGTTTGTTATTCTTTTTTTAAATTTTTTTTATTCTGTCACAACTGAGTCTGAGTGAAGTGAGAGAGAAACTAATCACAGGATAACCTCTGCAGAAGAGGATATTCATGTTGGAAAAGACAACATCAAGCAACAGCAACTAAAAAGGAAAAACTCACAGGAAAAGAGAGGTAAAGACATATTTTAAGCAGTCTGTCAGTGATCTTCACTTCAGGAGCAAACAGTGCTGAATCATATTTCTCTTTGAAAGGAGCAGCATAGAGAGCCATTTTGGACACAACTAGAAATTTTTTAAGCAACAAAGCCAGTGAAAGTGGTCACTTTTCTCCCTATTTGGGCTTATTTATTCATTGTTATACCTTTTTATACATTTAATACACTCACTAAGTGTAATATCAAAAAATAAACAAAAAAGGCATTTTCTTCAGTTCATTGTTTACATTCCAAATTCAACAATGGCCAGTGCAGCTGCTTGGCCTGCCCCTTTGTTTACCCTCAGAAGAGCTCTGAACACTCCAGACAGCTCCACAGACAGAAGCAGATGAAAGAAAAAGCCTGAAACACTGTTTGCTGATCATGATCACAGTGTCATAACCAACCTGCTCTTTTACACTGAAAACAGCCCTTTATGGCACACCGCCTTCTGCCAACACTTCACCTTTACCACGAAAAGAGGCATCTGTAAAGGCAGACAGATCTTGGTATTCGAAGATGCCAGAAAAAAATTATGAAGCAAGAATGTTCACTTTGAACCTGTACCAAAATGGCACTATCATGGTCCTAGGATCAGAGCCTGCTCTCAGAGTTTTCATAGAAGATTTTGAACAATTAAAAACACTGACACTGTCTGATGAAGATCCCATTCGAAATGGCAACAAACACTTGAATATTAATGCCACTCCCATACAAGTAGTCCAAAAGAAGATGATGACTACAGTGACTATAATTCCATCTCCAATGTCGAGAATGAAAGACAGTTTTTCCCTCCTGGAGGTTGAGGTAGTGGAGCTAAAATAATTAATATCGTCCCATCTGAAAGACAACAACAACACGGAACAGCTTACAAATGACATCATTAATTGAAGACAAGAGTCTGAATACCTACAGAGAGACAGAAAAGAGATGTCAAAGGAACTTAAGCAAACTAAAGAAGACCTGAGAAAGTAAAATCAACTTTTGTAAGACAATTCACAGAAGACAGAAATGCAGAAGGAAATCTTTGCCTTGAAGTAACTCCCAGAACTCCACACCAAAGATGAACTCATCAGTAATCTGAAAGAACAGCTCAACTCTGTTTCAGCACCCAAAGAATCCCCTGCTAAACCCTTGATGTCTGCAGAGATGCTCACTGACAATCCCCAACCTGAAAAATCACCAGTGAAGGAAGAGCTTCATTCCTCAACTGATCCACCAGCCCAGATCCACAGCTCTGCTCCAGAGGACCCGAGAGAAACACAGGCTCTTATCCTGACTGATTTAAATGGGAAATATATCAATGAGAAACTTTTGTTCCCAAACATGAAAGCCCAGAATATGTAGTGCCGGAACACATTAAGTCCTTTTCAGATCCTTTCTGATAAACATCTAAATGAACCTTACAAGCACATTATAATCCACACAGGGACAAATGATTTTAGGGCCACAAAAGGGCATGTGGCTCCTGTGCTCAGAGAGGTGGCCATCAGAGCCACACAATGGTTCCCAGAGGCATATAAATAACCCTGTCCACATTACTACCATGCAGTGATGTACCATTCCATGTCATTCATGGAAATAAGGTGGAACTCTCCAGAAGCTGTGCACTTCTTCCAAAAGTCCATCTTGCCCATCATGAAGATATACAGCCTCATCATATGTATGACCACGTCCACATAAGCAAACAAGGAGTAAAAGTCTTTGCCAGAGTGCTAAAAAGCATAGCCCTTGGGAATGCACGAAGCAACAGCAGAAATTCAACTAACAACAGAAGCTCTCAGCCATCAAGAACCCTCCACCCTCCACCACAGTCCAGTCCAGTTCAACAACCACAAAACCCTGCAGCTTCTGAACTCAAGTATAACAAATAGCCGCTATAGTCACATTCATTTCAAAACACAACATCCTAAATAAATCACAAATTTGCTTTTTACCAAAAACAAACCTATTTAACATCTATATAAATGATTCTGCAGCAGCTCGGGAGCAGTCCAGTATCCCTGGCCTCGCTCTACATGACACTGAGTTCAAATGTCTGCTGTATGCAGATGATTTATTCCTGCTGTCTCCCACAGCAGAGCTTGTCCCTGCTGGAAGAGTACTGTCAGGAGTGGGCCCTTACAGTCAAGCTGGACAAAACCAGAGTCATGGTATTCCAGAAGAAGGCCAAATCTCAGGGAAACAAATACCAGTTCAACTACAGAGGAGAGGTCCTACATCACAGCACCAGCTACAGTTATCTGGGCATTGAGATCGGTGCATCTGGGGGTTTCGGTCTGGCTGTAATTATTGAGTGAAAGGGTCCGGAGGGCATTTTATGCAATTACATTTATGAAATTACCAGTTAAAACATGGATTCAATTATACAACTCAATCATTAAAGCAATTCTATTATAAGGATATGAATTTTGGGGACCAGTCTTAAATTTTCAAAATTGAGATAAAACTGCAGTAGAAACAACTCAGTTGGAATTTGCAAAGAATATTTTGGGGGTACATAGAGGCACTTCCAATACCAGCTGCAGGACTGAATTAGGCTTATATCCCCTAAACACTGAAATACAGAAGAGATCTGTTCAATTCTGGCATCACCTCCATCAGTCTGATCCAGAGTCTATAAAATACAAAGCCCTGCTCGCCTTGACAATGAGATCCTACCAGTGTCTCATCCTCTAAATACACTTGCTCTTAAACTAGTTAATGAAACTCAGCCCGTGACTGACTCCAGGTACAACCCTAAAATCATTATTAAAGACATTGAGAAAAATCTAAAAGATATTCATGATAAAACATTCAAAACTCAAATTTGACCTCCAAAACAAACTCCAGTGTCATTCGGCACTAAATAGAACCACAAAATTGGCAAACTACTTATCAATGAAACAATTTAAAGAGAGATAAATCATCTCATAATACAGATTAAGTGATCATGATCTAGAAATAGAGAGAGGAAGACTGGACACAGAGAGAGAGAGCAGAGAATATGCAGACGCTGCAACCTAAAGCAAACAGAGGATGAGAAAAACGTTCTTCTCATCTGCCCCAAGTATCACACTGCGAGAGAAATGTTTTTCCCCAAATTTTCAGACGACAGCACAGCAGCACAAACTGCTAAATATGTGTCTGCCATTCACACTGTTAGATATGACTAATTCACTGTATACATTTAATTCATATTGTGTATATTCCCTTATTTTTTTATATACTATATGTCTTTTTATATTATATAATCATTCTTAGGGTTTAAATGTTTAAACTGTATAATAAATATGTCTTTTTATTCTATTTAATCATTCTTAGTATTTAAATGTTTAAATGTTATTTTTTTCATTACTACTAACTGTTGTATTTATTATTGTATTATTATCTTATTTTAAACAGTTTGTATTTACATAACCTTCAAATGCTTTGGCAATACTAAACTCCAATTGTCATGCCAATAAAGCTGAATTGAATTGATTTGAATTGAATTGAGGGTGACAGTAGATAAATGTGATGCCAGTGTTTCCCTAATGGTCCTGGTCCAGAAGAAAACCAAAATAAACCATATAGCAATGATTTCAATTAAAAGAAAACTTAAATGTTCAGATGTTTGTAGGGAATATAAGCTTTAGAAGTTCAAACTTATAGAATATTAAACTTTTGATTCATGTATGTCCAGTGTTTGTATGAGGCAATGAATCACACAAAAGAGATCGCTACACAGCAGTAACATTACATAATCATGCCTCCTTACTGATGAAGGGGAAGGGACATGTTATGACTGTGCGGCCATACTTCTAAACTGCTTCTCTTCAACTCAATCTGATGGGACAACAACATTCCTCTATGAGAACAAGGGAGATGTGGATGGGCCAGGTGGAGGTTGCAGGCAGGAAAAGCAGTGCAGAAGTTAGGAGTTTATTTCCCAGTTGTTAAACAGCATGTGACCAACAAAGGGAAACCCATGGTGAAATTGCCAAAATAAAGGAAGAAACAGAAATACATTTTATGCTGTAAAATACATTTAAAAGAGAATAACATTGTGTAGGTTATCGTTGAAAATATTATAAATCTTCTCTATAAGGCATTTAAATATAAATTAGATACAAACTTTGATGTTGGCTTGACAGAACCTTGTCTGAAAATGTATACTAGTTTTAATGTTTGAAGTTTGATGACACAGACATAAGTACAATCAGGGTTGGGGAGTAACAAAATACAAGTAACGGGAATACGTATTTAAAATACAAAATATAAGTAACTGTATTCCACTACAGTTACAATTTAAATCATTGTTAATTAGAATACAGTTACATTCAAAAAGTAATTTGATTACTGAAGAGATTACTTTACATTTTATTGTCATTTGTTTCATTTAATATTTAGTCCTTTCAGATGGAAAACATTTATACATATAAATGATGCGATCCAAAGTGCATTTGAACAGCGGTGAAACACTTTCTTATGATGTGTTACATTCATACGAGCAGACAGAGAAGTAAGTTTGAAGTAAGTTTGGAGCAGAAGAAATAGAAATAAAGCTTGTGTAAATTGTCAGATTTATGCTAATCTAAAATGCTATTTCTAGACATTTTACATGCACGTTACCAGGCACGATCATATTTTTTTTATCAAGAAAATTCACGTTGGATCATAATTTCTTTTTTCTAGTAAGACCTTTGATATTAGGGCAAAACTTGTATTCTTGATAATAATTTTTGTGTTGTTTTCCTGTAAAAATATTTAAAAATCCTTAAAACAAGATCAATTAGATTAATCTTGTTTTAGAAACAACACTGCATAAGATATTTAGGTTTTTCAGAGAATGTATTTTTAACATGTGTATTTTGTCTTACTGTACTGGCAGAGTTTTTATAGTCAAAACAAGTGAAAAAATCTACCAGTGCTGAAGAAGTAATCCAAAGTATTTAGAATATGTTACTGACCTTGAGTAATCTAACGGAATACGTTACAAATTACATTTTACAGCATGTATTCTGTAATCTGTAGTAGAATACATTTCAAAAGTAACCCTCCCAACCCTGCGGACATTACAGTAAGACAAACAGCCAGCTAGCTAGATAGTGAGACAGACTCTCATAGATGGATGGATGGATGGATGGATAGACAGACAGACAGACAGACAGACAGACAGACAGATAGACAGATGAGATGGGTATCTAAATGCTTGCATGTGATCACATTTGAACTTTTTGACTGTTGGAGTTTGAACAGACCTTCTTCACAGACTGTGATGACGCATTTCCGCCTTATTTAGCAGCGTAATCTAAAATAAATAAATAAATAAATATATATATATATATATATATATATATATATATATATATATATATATATAATAAATGTTTTAAATATTGAGTGTAAATTTATAACATTATGCTTTGTGTTAAATTACCCTGGAATTAGTTTTAAAAAATGAATTACCACAGCTGCGAGGGGGTTTCTATTACAGCTGCTGAGAGAGTGACAGTAAATTTGGCATCTTCTCCCATCTGACAGTCATAATCCACTGCTCTTTATTTTCCTCTTCTGGAAAGTCATTCAAACGTAAGAGTGGCTTTTTTTCTTTTGCTCTTGGAGCAAATGGGTAAGTGAAAATAATATTTGCTGTGATCTCCCATTCACTCGTGTTCACCACTGTCGAAATTTACCCTGCAAACGTTTACTTTCGTGTTCCAAAACACGGAGTGTGCAAAAGGTCTATAAGTGAGCATTCTGTTGGCCCATTTGAACATTCCGTCTAGACTCTATGGGATTTTTTGAAGTTTTGATTATCCGCAAAATAAATAAATAAATAAATAGGACCATAGGGGTCACGGGATCCCAAGTCAGAACAGTCTGAAGGTCTGTGCTAACCCTTACAATTATTTTTAGAGTTGCCGCAAACTTCCTGCAATCTGCTGCAAATTTGCCACTCATTAATTTTCACATGAAAATGAGCTTTGCAACAAATCTTCATTGTCGCCAGAGGTTTGCTTCAGGGGAAGAGCTGCACATTTCAGGCAAACATTTACAGTGAATCGCAAGCTCATTTACATGTGAAAATAATGAGTGGTGAATTTACAACAACTTTGCAGCAAGTTTGAGGCAACTCTAGATTTTTTGTAAAGGAATGGTAAATTCACATCAAGTCATAATGGATGGATGTTTTGGTGCTGTCCCCAAAATATAATGCCATATTTAAAGTAAAGATTTTCTACAAAATTTTGCAATTTTTTGTGTATTTTAATTAAACATTGTTTAAGCTAGCATATTATTAGCAAATTGTAAGTATAAATCTGGATATTGTTCTTTATTTCCTTTCATTTATACCTGTCCCTTAATGTATCTGTCATTACCAACACACTCTACATAATGCACTGAAATAAAGTTTTTGTCAACATTAAGTTTACTTGGTAGCCGTGGTAACTTGAGATCCTAGTGGAGCACATGTAAAATAAATTCACTCTTATTCTTATTGATAGGCATGTACACTTATTAAGTGTCAACACCAAACAAGTTATTTTTTTTGTTAACTTTAATTATTTTAATGACTTCCTACTTCTTTTCTATTTAATTTACTGAACTTTACATGTAGCTATCCAGCTAGACTTGCTAGTCATCCATGAGGCTATTTGTGTGTGTGTGTGTGTGTGTGTGTGTGTGTGTGTGTGTGTGTGTGTGTGTGTGTGGTGTGTGCAAAAATGGCAAAGGTGTCATCACAAGCACAGTGATCACCAACACGTCACAGCTTGTGATAGTGATTACGGGTCGTGGTGGCAATGAGGACACCCAGAATTCCAGCAACACATTTCGGCCTCTAGTCTGAGAAAATACCAGAGTAATTATAACAAGTCAGTCCACTGTCGGCCATTTTTGGATCGCTCTCGGGATGCTGTTTCCAGTCATGGCAGTGCAGCTCCAATCTACTTGAATGGAGAAAGACCAAAATCTCAAAAATGGTTGGTCAAGATTACGATCAAAGAACATATTTCAAATCAGCAATAAAATCTGACAATACTGGAATCATAAATTGTGATACTTTACCTCATATTACGCAAAAAAATAAAAAATAAATAAAAATAACGCAATTTTCCAGGCTTGTATAGCTAATGCGCATGCGCGTTTAAGAGTTGATTGACAGGTGATATCTTTTTTTAAAGGGTGATTGGCCCTTTTTTACCCGTAAGGCGGGACTTCCTTTCTACATCCGATGACCTTTGGGCGTTCCAATTTCGCCCATTAATTTTAAGAGAAGTGGCTCGTCTCTGCTAAATAATCTCTGGTTGCCATCTCGTTTTTACAGGAACTGCGATATGACGTGAACACTTGAAAGCTCCAGGAGTTTGATCATTTTTGGTGCACCATTTGATTTTGGTCTTGATATAAGGATTTTAGAAAAACCCTAAACAATGTCTGCAGCATAACAGCATGCTAACTTTATCAAGCCAACATAAAAATGACAGCCAAAGGCATATTGAAGAGCTGATGATCTATTAACATAATTAAAGAAGCATAGAATCAACATGAGCTTTTAGTATATGGCAGCTTCATCCACTGACAAAATAAAAATGCTGACATCATGTAAATAAACCAAAATCCATGTGCTTGATTCAGCAACAAATGTAGCACAGTAATGTGGAAAACATCTTGAGGTGTTTAAGCTATTGCAAATGATAGATACACTATGAAATGTTTGTATGTGTTTTATGTAGGATGGCAAATGGAAACAAGCTGGCACGCTGATTTATGGGCAGCTCATCCCCAACTCCCCACCTCTAGGATTCAGCTGGCATACAGGAATATGCAATAGCTGTAGCTGTCTTTTTTCAACAATCATTTGTAATGCTTGTGTTTACAGGACAAGCTGTAACATAAGCCTGCCTCATCTTGTTCCTTTAAGCAATGCAAGCAAGTACTTCCAAAGGCACTGAACGCCTTTATCTTAATCTGATAATAAGATATATGGGTATTTTTTTATTTTTTATTAGATCACTCTCAGTTAAAGGCAAACCTACCAGGGTACACTTACAGAAAAAGGAAATACCACGTTTTGTTAAGCATACCATGACATCGACAGATTGAAATTACCTTGGAGTGTAAACACGATGGTATATCAAAGTACCATGGTATTACCATCTGATCCCATTGGCATACTATAGTACCGAAACAGTACTTTTTTGTAAGGCTAAACTGTCAGGCCATTGGACTGGATCATTCTGGAGAACATCTCCAGGCCCTCAAGTTGTTCTCTGGGAGGAGCTTCAGATAGTGATCGACAGCCTATGCAGGTCCCATCCTGTATGCAGATCAAGCCAAAAAGCACCTAATCAATGGGGCCATGCTGAACAGGTCTTCAGGAATTCTGAAGCTCATGAGTCTTAAATGCTGAGCAATGCGAGCATACAGCAAGCATGTGTTAAACTGAACCAAAATAACACTATTTTTGAAAAGAGAAAATTGTAACAAGTTATTGTAATTGACAGACATAGTGATGTATTATAGGTCTGACACACTGAAGCAAGAACTTTCTGCAGAATTCTAAACTCTTTTGTGCTTTGAACTCTTGCCTGTCCATTTGTCTCTGTGTAACATAAACAGGTGACAAAACCACAGTCATTCTGAATTTGGCCTAACCACAAGCAGCGGAAGCCGCAGTCACATCCAGTTCCTATCATTTCACTATCATGCAACAATACGTTTCTATGCAAGCTGATTCATCTAAAGAAATACAAGTAAATATATATCAAATTACAGCTTTTATATGGCTCTAATTTCAACGAGCGTCAGCGCCAAGCCACACGTGCACGTTACTTTAGTGACACCTAGTGGACATAGAATAATGTGCAGATTCTCAATTCAGGATCACAGAGCGATTGAACGTGCGATGTAACAACGATTCAATTACATCAAGAACAATGAGATAAAAGCATATACAACGTGCTGATATATTTAGATTTTCTGTAGGCTCGAATAACTACAAACTCCTTCAAAAAATATCCCATCGAGTAAGCATATTATCGTCTTTATTGAGAGGAAATATTTCTGTTTTTGGCTAGATGTGATTTTTATTTATTTAGCTAGAGTCATAAATAGTATATTAGATATATCTCTATGTCTTTGCTTTACATTTTCTCAAACGATACAGCAACGAGTTTGAAAAATGCAAATTGGAGACTGAGAGAACTCAAGAATAAATCACGCACTCGTCTACGTTCACTGTATGCTGTTTAGTGTACCGTGTGCGCCATCTAGTGGTGATGTTGAGCACACACAACACAACTGTATGATCAGCGGAGGAATTCAAAATATTGTAACACCACATTCTAAACATTGATTCATGACATATTTTGCAGAATATTTTTGGAAATATTAAAAAATTCTTGGGTAACACTTTACAATAAGATTCCATTAGTTAACATAGACTAGCAATGAACAATAAAGTACAACGGGGCTAAAGGCACACCTTAAGGAAGTATGTGCTTTTTTTCTGGTCAGTGGTCACAGTCAAAAAAAAAAAAAAAAAAAAAAAATTATGTGATGTTATGCTATGTTATTTGTTTGAAGAAAAAAAAAAAATAATAATAACCGAATGTTGTTTTGATACATTTTTTTATTATTATTTTTATTTTCAAAGGTGGCGAGGGAGTATATTATATTATATCAGTATAAATCTCCTGGGGGCCTTTTACCCCAGAGGCACCCAGGAATTTGTACAGATATAGTGTAGATATAGGGACAATAGTTATAGTGCAAAATTAAAAAATCAATTTGTCAACTAATGCAAATACTCGAGACAGCAAGATGATTTTTCTTTGAGTAACAAATTAAGATCATGCTTCTTCAAAACACTTCAGAAAAGGGTGCACCACTTTCTGTTAATTACACTCACAGTGGGCATTTCGTAACATCTAAAGTATAAACACATTAATCTCCATTGTGATTATATCAGTCAGAGTCCACTTGTATGAATTTTTTCATAACAAATCTATTCTGCCAACTTAAAGGAAAAAAAAAAAAAAACTGTTTAATGTGCCTTTAGCCCCTGCAACGGGGGATTTTTTTTTTTTTTTTTTGTTTTTTTTTTTTTACCCCAAATACTATCCTTTCACTTATTGGACAGTTATTTAAAAAAAACAACAACTTTGATTTAATCACGTTGAACAAAACTGAAAATAATAAGTATTTTGTCTCAAAATAATATCAGGGATTTTTATCAGCTACCTACATTTGCAAAAAAAACTTTTTTTTATTAAATATTAGATCAAACTACCTCAAAATTGACCTTTAGACACTGCACATAATGATCTCATGGACCAGGGAAATTTTGCAGTGTATAGTGACAAACAGGTGTTTAGGAAAGTGCTGTGGTAGTTTTTGATGCTATTTAGTGTTTTTGGAGAAAATCAAATCACCTTTTTTCCCCGGGGAAAAATAAAATTCCCCGACCTTTAGCCCCATTATACCGTACT
Organism: Myxocyprinus asiaticus; assembly: GCF_019703515.2. Taxonomy (NCBI): domain Eukaryota; kingdom Metazoa; phylum Chordata; class Actinopteri; order Cypriniformes; family Catostomidae; genus Myxocyprinus; species Myxocyprinus asiaticus. The sequence goes on from NC_059383.1 coordinate 15,873,312, forward strand.
TTTACAGCATTTATTAATCTTGGTTAATGTTCATTTCAACACATACTAATGTATTTTTAAAATCAAAAGTTGCATTAGTTAACATTAGTTATTGTACGATTAACTAACATGAACTAACAACGAACAATTGTATTTTTATTAATTAACATGATCAGAGATTAATAAATGCTGTAAAAAATATTTTGTTCATTGTTTATGATACCTAATGCATTAACTAATCTTAACGAATGGAAACTTATTGTAAAGTGTTACCAAATCTTGTAATTTAGCCCAAACATCATCATTATGAATACCACATAATACGACTCCAAGATGAAGACAATAGACTTAAAAACTCATCTATATTATATTTTTTAATATATTTTTAATAGATGGCCTATAGTATTTATGAAATATATTGTAAGTGTCCCCTGTGTTATTTATGTAGGTACCTCCTATATAACTTCATAAGTGTATTACAGCATTTTTATCAAACACAAGCTATTAAAAGATAATGTAAAGGAAGTGTTGCTCGTGTAACATTACGTCCTGATAACGTGTCAATGGCCAACAATGACCCTTTACAAATACAGAAAGCCTTTTCCAAACAGATTGAATCTGAGCACAAAATCCTATCCAGAATTGAGTTTGATGTGAAAAGAATCAGTGGAGACAGACAAATATTTTTCTCATTTTATTGAACACAAGAATTTGTCGACAGAATCAAATTGTTTTCGGTTAGTATTTACAGCAGTGGCAGTGGGGAAAGATGGTGGTACTGACATTTCATTTCATAAAAATCTGTATGCAACTGTGAGAAGGTCCTCTCAGCAGGAAATGAATGGATGGATGTCTTATAAAGGTCTGGGATGAGAGTGGTGATGACAAACAAAATGCTTGTGTGTGAATGAGTCACAGAAGCCTTCACATCAAACAAGTGTGATTTACTCAGATGAACCTTAAATGCTTTTGAAGCAATCATCATTTTGAACAGACTTTTGTCTTTAAAATGGCATGATGGCACGAGTGCAGTGCTAAACTGTGCATGTAAACTCGCATTACAATTGGTCCCACATTGAATGGCAGTAGAATGAATCCAAAGCTGTTTTCAAAATCCAGCTTGTTTTTCAATGAAATCACAAGGAATGGTTTGAATGCCTCGCAATACAGTGTTTGTACAAGCCTCTCATATCCTTGTTTTCACAGACCAGAATTTAACTGGTAACACTCTACAATAACTTTCATTAACAAACATTATAACACTATAAAATGCTTAACTGAACAATTAAAGTACATGTAAATAGTTGGAAATGTCTTGAAACTTTGATTCATTTATACTGTATATATATATTTGAATATACATGAACTATGGATCTGTTAAGCATTTTATGTTAACTAATTCAAGTTGTTATAAAGTGTTACCATTCAACCAAATAAAAGCATTTAATGTCTGCTTTATAAACATGACAAAAGTAAATATATATGAACTAGAACAGTTCACAGACATTCAGAGAGAAATGTACAACAAAATCCTTTGACATTTTCAGTTATTTAGCAATTCAGTTCTTAACCTTAACACCAATGACATCTAGTTCAGAATACACTGCATGCTTATTTCAGATTGAAAAATAAATGTCACTGACAAGGCATTTGACCAAATGTGAGCTGGGCGCCACAGACAGCGGATGCCTGCTCGGGTCTTGGGTACCTAGACGCAATGTATCAAGACAATTTTCTGTGTGGATATACAGTAGCTATATGTCTTACTTTGCATCAGTTAAATAGGCATGTTGTCGAGATTTTGAGAACTCAGCTTCAGATATCACAAACCATTTACACCCGAAGACCCAGAAATTCATGTGATGACACTAAGCAAGAATCAAAACTATTATTTTCCCTGTTTACATATCTGAACCATCTTTTAGCAGGGAGTGAACCCAAGCTGTGTACCATCAGTCCAGTTCAGAATGACTTGAAAACTCAGAGGATGTTTATATTGAAGGCACCAACTCCTTTGTATCCTGTATTCCATTTCTGCTGTTGCCACCATTGTTTTTTTCTTCTTCATTTTTTTTTTTTTTTCATATCTTGATGAACATTGTTTGAACTAACAGCTACAGCTTTCACAACCTATGGATATTCTTTTTTTCTATTACAGAGAACACACTGTATTCACATTAGGATTTTCACGCATTCACAGTGCACAAGCTTGCAGCCTAAAGAATGAGAAACATTGTACAAAAAGTCAGGCAGAATATCATTGATGCTACTACAGTATATCCACACCAGAGTACTATGGCTTAAATAAAATAATAATAATAATAATAATAATAATAATAATTTGGCCATGTATGCATATTCAAGACATTAAAAACCAACAAACACTACTTTTTGACAATCCAGCCGTGCAAAGGCAAAACGCAGTACATGTCACTAAATACTCTGTCAAAATTGAGCAATGACCGAAATCAGGTCTCTTAAACTATAATCAATCCTGTGAAAGACTGGTTTGGCTCAACTATACTCGGCTTCAGAGAAAATGAAATGTGAACATTGCAGCTACCACATAATCCATGCTGAAATCAAGTAACTTTGAAGCCACTTTGAAGTAACTTTGGCATAGTTTCTGTGTTTTGCCTTTGTATGACAGAACATCTGTGTCAAAGGAGCACTGTTGCTGCATGGGTTCATTTCAAAGCACTCTTTATCAATTATGTGGACAAAAGCCAATGGAGCAACAGACATAAGAACCTTGACTTCTCGTCGCCGTATTACATAATGTCCTGCGAGCATCAGACACGCGTATACGCCCCTGATGTTTTTATTAGGCCATGAGTGCAACAGCTGTATCTACTGTACCATGTAACACAGCAGTGGGTCGCAGTAATGCTGGTACTCAATTCTCTCAAGGAGCCGTCTGAGCTTTATCTAAGATCTCCAGTTTGTTCTTAATGTTTTTTTAAAGGACTTGTGGAAAGCTTCTACCAAGGATCACCGTAAGAGATCTCTCAACCTTACAGTTGCTTTAAAAGACTTGAAGTAAATGTAAGTAACCCAAACCGTTCAGGGGGAATCAGATAAGTGTGTGTTGTAATAGAAAAGAAAATACAGAAAACTATTTGTATAACCCTAACCACTAATTTAGACCTCTACTCTGTCAGGCATGTGTAATCTTTGTGCTGTGACTTCTTGTTTATGCTGTGTCTGCTAGAGAAGCAAGCCAAAGGGATTTTATAGCAAAATGCTGTAAACATTTGGGGCTGTAATAAAACGAAGTACATAATAGAAAAATAATTATGCAAAGCTAGCATACTAATGATCTATCGCTAACTCTCGAAAATAAAATGAAAAATAACCAAATAAAAGGCGGTTGCTTTTGTACATTATTTAAACACAAGTAAAACATCAAAAATGTTCCCCAAAATATTAATATGTGGCAATAATGATGGGAATACTGCATGTAACAAGGAAGGGACATAAGTGAAACATAACAGCAATATTTGTGGTGTGTAAAGGCATTGTTCTGGAATTGCCAAAATCTATGATTCCTCATGGTTGTCTATCTCAGCTGATACCAAGACATTAATGCCACTTCAAAGACACTTATGTTACTTCCAAGGTCAAGGAGAGTGCATTAGAGGTAAAGAATCTTTCCTTCCGTTTGTGTTTATAAAAAAAAAAAAAAAAAAAAAAAAGAAAAAAGTTTCAACAGTAACAGAAATGAAAGATACAAAATAAAGGCATATGCTCTTTGGGTGCTCTATTCATCTAGAATTTTTTTTTGTTTTGTTCTACAAACACAAAGAGACACTGAAGAAAGAAACCCTTTTATTTAAACCATGTTTTGATGTGGTGGTGTGGTGCTGTCTGTCTGCGCTTGCCGGTTCTGTTTCACGCTTTGCTCTCGTTGCCGTTCGTCTGGGGGGCTTTATTGGGAACTGTCTTTACCTCCGTAGGGGGTTTCTTTACCTCTGTTTCCGCCGCTTTACTTTCTCCAGCAATTTTACCACTGGGGAAAAAAAAGAAAGAGCAATAGAAAGAGAAGTTCATCATCAATGTCTTTCAGTCCTCTGATTTGCTGCTTGTCTTTCCTCTTTATACTATTTTCAAGGCTTAGACTTTCGAGAGAATACACTTCTGTGAGGCCAACAGACTTCGCAGCTACCTGGATCTGTTTGGTTCACTTATCCTAACATCAAAGATCGGAATCAAATGATTTGTTCATGAGAATGAGCATGTATGGAGACAGAGAAACATGCAGGTACTGTATGGTGCTAAATATTCTGCAACACTGCAAAAAAAAACAAAAAACATTTCTTAAACAAGATACATTTACTTATATTTACAATTACAATAGATATTAATGCTGAAGTGAGTAACTTTTTCGATGTTAAAATACTTTCTCCTTTCTGCGCTTAATATGCAGAGTCTGTAAAAACTGTCTCTCTGTCTCTCATGCACGAAGTTACAACCGTTATGCTTAATGTAGGGTCATGTGAATGTCTTAAATGGATTTCCTTTATCAGGGTAAGGTCATAATCGCTTCAGACATAAACCAATTGACACACGTAGATTTTTGCCAGTTACCCTGATTTTGTGTTGCATGTAAACACCTTTACCGGCGTTCTTGCCGACTTATCCAGTGTGTGCAAGTATCATGCACATGCTGTTTAAATGTTGACACTGAAAGCAGATAATAATTTGAAGATTTCAAATGCAGTTTTCTGGAATAAGCTGATTTTTGGTAGTTATCAGCATATTGGTGTGCATGGGGGGGGGGGGGGGATGTCTGTTCGATCAACAGCAGATTGGGAGAGTATTCGGAAAAGCTGTTTGAAAACATGTATATTTTAATAGGTTTTTTTATCTTTGCAATTCTCTTGTGTAATGTTGCTTCCACAGTAAATATTATATTAGTTTGAAGCATGTTTAGATATTTTACTGAAAAAAAAGACAAAAATACCAAATAAGAAAATGATTTTTGCCTTGAATAAACCCTGAAATAGTCCGTTACTACACAGCATTGATGTGAAGAGCCCGTAAGGGAGAATTCTGCTGCACAGTCTCAGTGGTTGAGACAATCCCAATAAAACTACATAAATGTTAACCTCTCCCTCTACGCTTATTGGCTGTGTAATAGTTTGTTGATACACAGCAGAGTTTTCTCCTGGGGTTGGCTGGAGCAAAGCATAATAATAAATAATATATCATAAATAAATGAAAATCATCCACCGCAAACAGGCTATTAGTGAATATTTTACATGCTGACAAAAGGGAGCTGACAAAGCAGATAGTAAAGGAACTTTGCTCAGATTATTTTGCAGTGGGCTGATTTTTTCTGAGCACTGATCATTCCTGTAATGGAATTGACTGGCCCTGTTCTGGGTGTGCCAAATCATTCATAAATGTGTAATGAATCATGAAAATTGAAGATGAGCTTTGCTGGGAGGGAATTGAGAAGGACAGTTCCTTTCGCATTCCTGACACGTTTCCTTCCTTTCCTCTTGCAGGGCTATTTTGTTAGTATACCTGCACTGTTATCAGCTGTGAACTGCTGTTCATTATATTCATCAAACATGCCCGAACAGCAATGACAGCTCTCAGCTTCTTTCAAGCTGTAACACAGGACCACCAGCTGGGTTGTTGAGTGTTCTCAGATATTGCAGACCCATTCCGGCAGCCACAGAGGGGCATTATGGGGAGGAGAATGGGTGCAGTGGAGTGAGGGTGGCTTGCGTTACCATCTACACAATCTCAGTGGTACGACACAAGAGTGGGGTGCTTTGTCAGTGTAAGAGGGCTGAACTTCTTGTCCCTGGTTGATGATAAATGATATGCATCAGCCAGGGTGGCAGCACCAGCCGTCGAGTATCATTACCCTCATCACAATAAAGCTATCTGATCATGGTCTAGCCTCGTATGAAGAGCGACCAAGTGTGAAGTGACCTGTCGGCCAGTTCTGTGGCATACACAAAGCATCATTATCCAGTCAGAGCTAGCTGGTCTATAGTGATGCTCTAGTGGTGCTGCAAGTAGGGCTGGGCGATTTATGGAAAACTCACTATATATTTGCAATGATTTTGATGTTGTTTTAAAAGCAACATTCAAAAGTGACCCAATGATTTCAATGTGACTTTTATTTGGCCTAAGGGTTGGTTTCTTGAAGGCTGTGTCATTTGACTAGTTACACAATCCTCTAAAGGTGTTTAGATATTTGTAGACAAAAATAATGAGAAATATTTTTTTGTAGAGAATAAACTCTACAAAGGTTAGTAACTACCAGTGCAGGGTGGATTACTTGTAAATTGTAATCAGGTATTGATTCCAAATTATATGACAAAAAATAGCAATCAGTAACGTAATCTCGTAGATTAAATTTTTGGGGTAATATAATTCAATTACATTTGGATTACTTTTAACATAATTCTATTTTATTGTATGTCACATGCATTTGAGTAGGATAATCAATTTAACATAAACGTACAAAGAGAAACTATATGTATTCCATTCATTATTACTAACAAAAAGAGCCTCACAAAAAGAGCTCCTTATGACATTTAAAAACAAATGCATTAAACATTACATGAATTAAATAAATATTAAATCTAACAGCAATGACAGTGCATGGCCAACTCAAAACATTGACACATCAATTTCATTTTAAGTGCATAAAACACTAACAACATTACGAACATGAATGACCATAAAATCAATATAAAACAATCATAAAATAAACAAAAAAAGAGAATAATTAGGATGATCAATAAATTATTAACAATTTACTACCGTTGCCTTAATATGTAATCATGTAATCTATAAAAAAGCAACTGTAGTCCGATTACGAGTATTTCAAAATGTAATTTAATCCAATTACAAGTACTTGATTTTTGTAATCTGATTACGTAACCCAGATTATATGTAATCTGTTACTACCCAGCACTGGTAATTACACAGTGTTGGCATGGTAAACATGCCTTGATTAATTTTAACTTGATTTATACTGTATTTTAACATTTTGATTAAACATTTTAAATCTATGCGATTACAATTGCTGTTCAGTTAAAATGAGGTTTGCTCTGACTGAAAAAAAAAACATTATTGTCATAAATATATATATATATATATATCAATTTATCTTATGTAATTTTGCTTCTTCAGTAAATATACTTTGTTAATATATTTTATTTATTGTCAAAAGGCATACAAATTTGGAGATAACATAGAGAGCTTGAGCTATATCATCCAGCCATAACTGAAAGCAACAGTAAACTTCTGAAGACCAGGAAAAGATATATCTGTCATTTGTCAGTTTGCATCCACAGCGAGATGTAAATCTTAAAATGTGGAAACTTGCTTCCCTAAACAACTTCAAGCTTTGTCTCAACACCAGGCTCGAGAGAGTCTAAAGATGGAAAACTCAGTTGTTCCATTGATATTTTACAGGGTCTGTGAAGACCAGTCCGAGAAAAGCACTCAGATACCCTGAAATCTTTTACGCCACTTACAGACAGTTGAGCCAATGAGCCCAGGTGGTAGTCAGTGAGAGGGATCCTCCCTGGAGTGTTCCTGCTCAAATTAGACAACTGAGTTGGGCAAAGAGAGAACAAGCCTGACATGTGCTGACTGGGAAGGCAGGGCCATACAAAAAAAGTGAGAACTGCAAATCACAAGGGGAAGTAGGGAAAATAAAGTCTCTGGTAAATATTTAACAAACGCCATGCTCGTCCTAATTCCCTGCTGGAAATCTCGGCTGACTGTTTTGAACCGATGTTCTCAGTATTTCAGAGCACAGAGCTACAGAATGGTACTGAGGAGGCTGATTCAATGCAAGCTCACAGGATTTGGCGTCGATACAGCCGCTACCCCCACACAAGCTGAGCTGAATGATTCTACTTCTGGCTCTATTAGACACCTCTACCAAGCTAGCAGGACTGAATCTCTCAGAAATAAAATGTTGTCACGTTTAAATTCACATTTAGATTCTTGCCCTTCTTGGACCCCAACGCAATTCTATTAGCTGAAAGAACTTTTTAATGTATAATGTATTCGGTGCCTGAACAGAAATCCTACTAAATTAATTTATAATGTTAAAGGTGCTCTCTGTCATATTTGTGTTTATGTTGCACTGACACCTAGCAACATAGATGCAGCATTACTGAAAAACAAAAACAAAAGTTCTCAAACAGAAGTTCTCAATTGTAGAATGAACTATTTGGTGTCAGCCATGATTAATAATATTTAGTGATTAATATTAATAATATTATCACTATATTATAACAAATATTATGATTATAATATTTGGTGAGTGACAGTGTCCAGTGACAGTGGATTATCAAGAAAACTCGATTCATATATGGCTGATCATATGATCATAACAGCGACGCTCATGAATGTCCACCTAGCACCAAATGCAGATAAAGCAGCTTTTTAATTATAAGACTGAAGACTAGAGACTTCATTTCATGTGTGTACATCATTTTTACACATATTTTTCAAAAATGCCATGCTACTATTACTATTTCTGTCTAAAAGTTTAGCAATTAACAAAGAAATTAAAAATAAAACAATAGAATAAAATAAAAATAACACTGAGTGCACCTTTAACTACATAAATATGACAATTAATGTCTTTTAACCAAAAACCAAAACTATAAATGGTCAAATTCACAGTTTGCAAGCTAACCAGTGAGCATAGTAGTTTAACATACTGCTAGCCTATTAGCCTGCTAGCTTAGCACACCGCTGACATCATCATACCTGATTGTTTCATGTTCTACCTGTTTACCATCACTTGTCTGTGTTTACATTAATATTACCTCTGTTAGGCATTTTGACCATTTTGACCAAACAAATTAGATCATTCATGCTCGCAGCCGCATGATCGCGAGGCGCGAGCGTTCTTCTAATCGCTTCTCAGTTCCTCCAGTTGAACACCAGCTCTGACACGATAAATAGCAGCATTTTGGTGTAAAAGAAGTAACAGAGCATGTGCTCAAATAAGCGTGTGAGCATTTAAAACAGCTGGGTGTCAGTCAAACAGTGAGCGGGTACCGAAGTGAGTTGGTGCTCAGTACTACCGATACAGCAGAAACACTGGTATCATTAAGTCTTTTTAGTACCAAAGTACCGGTAATTTTGATATTCCTAATGCTAACTGACTTGCCTGCTAGTCCTAATATTAACTAAAAATTCTTCCAAAAAAGGAGAACAAGAAAGGCTTTTACACTTAACTGTAAAAAGATATCTCGATGTGATACGTTTTTGAACAGGCTTTACAAATGGCTACCTCTTGGGGTCCAAGAGAGAAATAGGATTCTGCATGAGAACAGAATCTTGCACGACAATGTACTAGATGGCCATTTGAAGATATTTCACAAATGACTACGCACCTTGTCTACTGTGTTAAAGCAATTACAATGGTCATAAATTAGCATTCTCTAAGGAAGATTATTTTTAAACAAAAACTTAAAAGGCTGCTAATTTATTTCTCACTATATCTTTCAGCTTTGAAAGCCATAATTTAAAATCTTCAACGGAATTGTTGCATTTGCGACAACCAATCACATGAGGCTCTGCCAGTCATAATGTTGGAATCAATTAGCACACTGCTCAAAACAGAACTGACAGAACAATTTCACACATTTATAATGGATTTGATTTGTAGCGCCACCACTGAACTGGTTTCTACTGAGGTGAAAATAAAACATTGTGGAATCAGTCTTGGCTTACCAAGTCAGACTTCATTTGAATACCAAAGGGAATACTGTGAGATTGAAGATGCATGAGAATCCTGATGAAATTCTGGTGAGTGAGTGTGAGAGTGAGTGTACAAGGTAGAAGGGGGTGAGGGAGAACACACACAAACAAAACAGAAAGTGGAGATGGTTAAGGACAGGGGCACACCGCAAAAAAATGTTTTTCTTACTCAGTATTTTTGTCTTATTTTCCAGTAAAAATATTTAGTTTGTTAATAATCATTAAAAACATCCTTAAACAATATCAATATTCTAAAGAAGAAAAAAGAAATCTTTCAAAGAAATCTAACAAAATGTAATGAGGTTTGTGCTTAAATCAAGAGAGCAAGAAAATAAGAAAAAAATAACAACTCTGTTTTCTTAAAGAAAAATGTTAATTTTATTTTCCCAATTGGCAAATAGCCTTTTTTCTTGTTTTAAGTACAAACCTCAAAATGTTTTGCTTGATTTCTCTGATAGCACGACTCGAAACAGTTGGGTCACTTGTGCGTGTGCTCTTTTCAAAAACCTTCACTAACCACCTGCAATCTACTTCAAGCAGGTGGCATTTTTAATATATTAAATTAAGTCATTCCTTTCCATGCAAACACACCTCCTTTGTATGCAAATTAGGCCAATTATAGTTTGCGCTCTATTCACAAAACTCAGTTTGCCTGCCGCAATTATCAGTTTGCTATAATCGCTGTGGAAGCAGGCGATAAGCTGAGTATTACATTTTAAGGATGTTTTGAAATTTTATGACAAAAATACTCAAAAAACTTTTTTGCAGTGCACAAACACAACTAAAGATCTAGAGGTGGCCATACTCGTCCTGGTTGGGTGCGGACTGTGCAGTGGAGTCAGTGGTGGTGGGCTTGCCCAACGCATCAAACACATCCTTGGCAAGGTCATTATCTGGAGTCTGCTGTACCTGAGATTCCTTACTTTGGGGGGGATTCGCAGGATTGCTGGGGGCCGACTCAGCCAGGCCTTTTGCCCCAGCACTCTGTGCTGGCTCGACAACAGGGGGCTTGGTAGAATCGGCTTTGGCCAAATCTGCAGGGGTCACAGAGGTTGGGGCCGTTGAATCAGATGCATGGGGGCCATCTAAGGACTTTGAGGTCTGGTTGGAGGGTGTATCGCTCAAGTCCACAAGAGGGGCCATGGCTGCAGGGGCAGCAGCTTGCGGGGAGGTAGGAGAGGTGACACTAGTTTTTGGGGTGCTGGACTGGGGAGCGGGCTTAGGATCAGCCGCAGGGGCGGTGCTTGAGGTAAGGGTGGTGCTATCGCTAGCAGGGCTGTCAGTGCCTGGGTCTGAGTTAGTGGTTACAGAGGGAATCAAGTCCACTATGGTTGCTGTGGTGTCAGCAGCATGCCTGTGAGAACAGGGGGAAGAGAGGGAGGAGGACGGAGAAAGACAGGGATCCATACAAAGAAAAGGAAAGGGAGGAAGGCCAAGATAAAATATACACACATAAGTAAGTGTAACATGCATGTCAAAGTAAAGATAAATCATGTTAGGTCATCTTAAGGTGCAAGAAATGTAAGGGGTGTGTGGTATCTACAGCATTAAACTATCACAGAGGGGGACGTTGAATTCAATAAACACAAGTAGATGTTAATATTATATATTACTGGAAGTCCAATGGGTACATCCAATAGCATTGATGGTAGCCATTTCATGTGTTCCTACCTGGAGTGAGTTGATTATTTGCATTATTATGTTGCAGTCAATAATAATGAATAACATGCAACTAGACCCTGCAGCTAGGCCCTACTTCTGTATAACAACATTCAAAAAATAGCTCTTTAGCTGCGAATGTGTCAGACTCATCTCAGAAAATTATTATCTAGACCTGAAGCCTAATGGATCCATAGATTTAAAACCATATAACCTCAAGTTTTAAATGTTGACTTTCGCACTAAACATTATTCTAATTAATTCACTGAAATAACTGATTGAGACTGATAGCCCATAAAGATATGTTTTCTACCACTCAGTTTCATCATGATTGGTTCTATATGGTTCACTTGCTTATGTTTGGACATAAAGCTTTGTTGTTTATTGAGCCTTTTCTTTTATGTGTTTCTAATATGTGATTTAACTGACCATGTGAGAAAATATATTGCTGAACTTTTGTACAGTGTGTAAGCTTAAATGCATTGTTAAGTATCTTTCTCCCGGTTGACTGTGTATGGCGAGAGTGGTTTTGTAAGTGTAACAAGGTTGAGTGTGTGAGTATTCAGAGACTCACTCAGGGTCAGTCAGAGGGGTGGTCTCATTGGGTTCGGTGGGGCCTCCTCCCTCATGGTTTGGTGTGTGCTCTTCCTCAGTCCTTACCTCCACAATGGGCTCCTTGGACTCATCCTTCCTGTTACAGTGGACAACACACCAGAGTTACACAAATGTACAAAGACCAACAGCCAAAGCACAGAAGTCATGCTACCTGCAGTGAAATAAAATGGTCCAAAAATGTGTTTGCAAGTATAATAACTGATTAAATTTTCAATGAAACAATGAATTGATAATGTTATGCACTAAATTGCCATGTTGTCTTGGTATAGCATTCCAAACCATGCTAAATCAACAGCTTAAACCATAGTTTGTTGGACTTAGCTGGTCTGGTTTGCTGGTTTTAGGCATTTGTCAGCTGGTCAGACTGGGAGACCAGCTTAAGTCAGCTAAGACCAGCAAACCAGCTTAGGGTAGTTTCAGTTATCTTTTTTCAGCAGGGAATGACTAGTAAACAAATGCAAACAGAAGCAACAGCCAGCCACTCTGTTTTCATCTCATTCCTAACCAGCATGCAGCTCTCCACCTCTCCTCTTATCTTAACACTGCTGCCATGAGGCAATATTCAAATCACTCTCATTCATAGTCAGATATGCACCAATCAGGCCTGCCTCAAGCCCTCCTGTTGAGCTGATTTGATAACGACGGGCGAGCAAAGATGGATGGCCGTATCGGACAAGGGAACACACACAAATGAGATAAGGAAAAGACTGCTCACGTGAAGGCGGCTTTTCCCTCTTCAATATCCTTGCCCTTGGCAGAGGGGCCAGACTTGCCACAGAAGTTGACAGCAATGCACATGAGAAGACCACACTTGTTGAGGAAGTAGCATGTGATGTCCACGCCAAACAGAAGCAGGATGAAGACCACAATGAGGATGCCCACGATGGCTCCGGTGCCCAACCCTGAGCTGGTGTCTTTGGAAGGAAGAAAAGAGGAGACACTTAGTTAAACAAAACCTTGACGACATCATAGCCATAAAGTGAGAGGCTTCTCCACAGCACCATAGTGATCAAGCCAATTTCATCAAATTATCAACAATTGATAAATTGTACTGATACTCACAAAAATTGTACTCTCACTTGTGTCGATATTGCCAACATCTATTTTGCATAGTTTGTAATTGTTGAAAAGTTGAATTGACAAGGCCTCTTGAAGGCAAGAAGGACCGAAACCATCACACATGCATAGAAACACAATATTTTTTAGGATTTCCACATAGATAATCAAAATGGCAATGCATGGGATGCAATCACGTACAGTGACATAGTGAACAAGGACATTCATTACTCACTTGGAAATTAATCCAGCATGCTAATTCAGAGGACATAACTAACTCTCTTTGTGCAGAACTTCAGCATTCCTTTTCATTGTGTTAACTGCAAGAATTATTTGGCTAATATTCATTAATACAATTTTCAACAGAGAAATTGCACTGGCATGTGAAGATAATCTCAGTTTTAAGCTTTTAGCACTTTAAAGCTTTTACGGCATAAACACACACATACACACATACTCAGCAAATGCAACTGACACTAATGAAATGACAAGAAAACACCATGGTTAAGGAATGAGTGTCAGACAGTATGGACAAACACAAAGCAGGATTGTGTTTTCAGTTTACGAAAACACAGGCTACTTACCAGCAAAGTAAAAGTTACACCATGAAAATACTAAAGAAGTAAATGATCCATATACTGTATAATACATGATTTGGATCAGTAAACAGAACGCTGGTCACAAAATACAAGGAAAACATGTTGATCTAATAAACATCAGCTATATGTATTTTCCTGCTGCAACAGTCACCCTTAAACTGATAAACTTGCAAATCATATCAAATCAATCTCAGCATCTGTTGAAATATATGATTCAATTGTGGCTTCATATTACAGGCAGTGTTTGCAGTGAAAAACACTCAGATGTAATGAAGACGACTGACATAATTTGTCAGAGAGTGAAACAAAGGGTGGCAAAAGTGCTTTAGGACTATCCAAGCTAATTTTCAGTAAGATCTGAGCGTGCTGAGACTTAATCCAGCTAATCTTTGGATAAAGGAGGAGCATTTTGATTAAAAAAATAAAATAAAAATAGTTTTGGCAAATAAAGAACTTCACAATATTTTAAACAAATGTATATGCATGACATAAGTCAAAGGCTGTTCAGTGTCCACATACTTTTAGCCATGTTGAATTAACATCAGTATTTCCTCAGATGCTCTGTTATTGTATGTTTTATCCTTAAAACATCCTCTGTGTAATCCTGTTATATTTCTTCAGTATGCATTTAAAGGGTTAGTTCACCCAACAATGAAAATTCTCTCATAATTTACTCGCCCTCATGCCATCCCAGATGTGTATGACTGTCTCTCTTCTGCAGAACACAAACAAAGATTTTTAGAAGAATATCTCAGATCTGTAGGTCCAAACAATGCAAGTGAAAGGTGGCCAGCCATTTGAAGCTCCAAAAAGGAGATAAAGTCAGGATAAAGGTAATCCGTAAGACTCCAGTGGTTTAATCAATGCCTTCTGAAGCGATCCATTTGGTTTTGGATGAGAACAGACCAAAATATAACTCCTTTTTCACTGTACATCTTGCCATTGCTGTCTCAAGGCACGATCATGATTTCAAGCTCGATTACACTTCCTATAGCGCCATCTAGCGCTCTGCGCATGGGTCAAGCACTAGGAAGTGTAATTGTGCCTAGAGACTGGCCTGGCCACCATTCACTTCAAAAACATGGAACAACATAATATTCACTTGACACATCCACATCGAACATACAGACTTCAGATTTCCATGAGTTTAACCAACTGAAGTGAGAAATGTGAATATTCACGAACATGCACATTATCCCATCAGCCTTGACTATATAAAACACTGGTTGCAAAAACCTTTTAACAAACATAGCTTATTGTGAGCTTTTACACTCTGTCACTTCTGAAAATGTCTTTACTTTGTGCATATACAGCGATAAATTGCACCATGAATCAACATGAACAAGCTGACTGAATTTCTGATTAGGCTTGTATAGAGTTCTAGAAAACTTCCTGTCTCTAATGAAACATCCTTCTAAATCATTGATGGAGCCACGTTAAGACCTAAAACACATCTACATGTATCAAGGAGATCATGAATTATTGATGCACTCAACAGAGACCTGGAGAGAAAACACATTAGACAAAACTCTTCCAGGAAAGGATCCAATTTTCAACTTGTCTCATCATAACCTGCAGTTTCACTTAAAAAAATAACATGACAAACCCATCTCTGAACACTGTGTATGACAGCAAGCACGCACTGCCTAACAAACAAAACCCTAGAAAGAATGGGAAATGAACAGTTATTAAAGGTGAAGTGTGTAATTTCTGCCGTCATCAAGGGGTTTTGTCTCGGGCACCATAAATTCAAGCAATGGCCCTGATCAAGCGGAATTGCAAAAATAATGACTGTTTTCCAACAGTTTTTCCAAACACTTCCCCATTCTACTATTGGTTAGACAAACATTTAGTCCTTCCCCACCATGGGTTGAGCCAATATTGCTGTGTTGGGCTGATTGAGATGCTCAAACAGAGCAATGATTTCAAAGTGATACCCACAATGTTTACCCTTTTCAGGAGAATCACCCTACTAGAGCTGCAACAACTAATCGATAAAATCGATAATTATCACTAATGAAAATCATTGACATTCATTTTGATTAAACTGTGCTTTGTGATTAGTCATCATGCAACATCATATCTCGATTTCAGTTTCAATGTAATCAATTGTGCAGCTCATGGATGTCACACTGATGTCTCAGAGGGTCAAGGTGTGTCGGATTTTAATGTGTTTTAGTAGGGGTGTAACGATCCATCGATCCAATAACCAACAATCCAGTGTTATCGAAACAATGCGTAAATATCGATATAGACATCTTTTTAAAGATGCACTTTTATTTTAATACTCTCACGTCAGCCACGTCCGTACGCGTTTCCGTCAGGCGATGAAGCAAACTTATTACATTCATTTCACTTTATGAGCGCTAAATATGCTTTTTATGTGGGACAAGGATGCGCACAGAATTGAGCTCTGCTATCTGTGCACGCGTGTCAACCAAGATTCCCACGAAACTCGAGCTCCAGACCAGTGACAAAATCAGTGTGAGCACGTCAACCGGGCGCTCCTCAAAATGTGAGCTCTCGTGACAAATGCAGAGCGGCTCACATGCGCGATTAATTCGGGCTTCCATCGATATCTTTGCGCATGCGACCCATTTGAAATTTACATGAGAATTTGCTGTTTAAAAGTACCATGGAGAAGTTCAACCATCATGTGAAACGTCTTGACAATGCCGACATTCTGAACAGCACTAATGAGGGAAAGAGAAATCACCTGCTCAGCACTAGCATCAGTTATAAGACTTTACACATCTACACTCGTAACATTTATCCCAGTTAACTGTAACAGAATTTTTCATTACAACTGTGGAAGCTGCAGCCAGGAAAACCACAGATAGCACGGATAGTTGGAAACAAGTCATAGGTATGCAAGTACTTTGAATTGGATTAAACTGAAAAATAAGATGTAATCAAACGATTGATGATCACTTGTGTGTGACATAATATTTTTATATTATTATCTGTATAATTTTTTTCAACATCTTAAGTACTTTATTTTGTTGTGGATGTCCCAATTTGGATAATAAATTTGCACTTTTCAGAGAGCTCAATAAAATAATCAAATTATATTTTGGTTGCATTTGAGGGCAAAAATAAAATAAATAAACACATAAATAGACACATAATATCGGAATATCGATCGCAGGGCCCTGAATCTGATCAAATCGAAATCGTATCGCGGCAGACTTTGAAGTATCGGCAAATATCGGATCGCAAGCCAATCGAATCGATATAAGATCGTATCGTGATGAAACGTTCGATTTACACCCCTATGTTTTAGATGGTTTCTCCTCATCATGTAAACACATGTAATACAAAGAGCATAGAATGAGACTTTTCAGCGCGAGAGTGACTTTGCATTGCGTTTATAGATGATTGTACTTTATTAAACTATATATAAAGCTGAATATAATGTATATAAATCCTAAGGATCCTGATATTTCATAATCCTGATAATGTAATGTCAGATTTCACCAGTAAATTTATACTATGGCAAATATTATATTATTTATTCATATTTAAAGTGCATTTTTAATAGTAACATGTAATCAGTGACAATACTATTTTAAAAATTACAATATTAATTTAAAATACTTCAAATGTATGTAATCTGTCACTCTGTGTCTTGGTCTGACAGGACCGTTGCATTATCCGCCAATGTCTGTCTTTGTGTGAGCGCGCGGTTTCGGTTATATTCCCAGCTTTTCTGTCTGTTGCGTTTCATGTCTGGTGTGTGCTGTCTTGGTCCTGACTTCCTGTCTAGTTCGGTTCCGGTCTTTGTCGGGACCCAGACATTCATACTCCTTGTCTGTCTGTTATTGCCGTGGGTGCATCGCGCTTGTGTCATCTTGGCTGCATGCACTCGCGTCGATAATGTACGTCAGTCTTTGTATATGTCTTTGCGCCCTTGTCGCGAGCTGTCTTCATGTTTGTGCTGAGGTTCGGTCACTTCGGTAAGATGTCGGGTGTGTGTGTGGCCGAACTCTCACAAGTGTCTTCTCTCGTCTTGTTTGTCGATTGGCATGAGTGTATATCGCCTCCTTGTATTGGCGATCGACATGCCAATCGGATGTTTTGCCTTCTTGTGAGAACACGCGGCTTTGTTATTGTTTCTGTATTGCCGTGTGCTTCTCTGTCTTACGTCACACCCCGCCTCCTTGTTTGCTTATTATTGTTTCATTAGTAACACCTGCCCTATATTAACCCACTTGATTTCTCTCCCTATTTTAGTCTCCTTGTGGGCTGTCCAGTGCCAGTTCATCTTGTTATCTTGTCGGTCCTGTTTGTGTTTCCCAGCGTTCTTATCGGTCCTGATCAGAATTATTAATATTTCTATTCTGCTGTCACCATTGCCCCCTGCTGGGCTGAATTTAAGTCCCACTCTACCCCTAATGGATCATTTCGAACTTTAATGAACAGTACTTTTTGTTAAGTTTTACAAGTAAAGGATCTGTTTTGCATATGTCCTAAAATTAATAATAATAACATAATTCAAACGTAACAAATTATGATTCTGGCTTTAAGTTTGTGGGAGTATCAAATCGTGAATTTAGTACTGTGAATCAAACCAAATCCTTATGCCCTTTTTCATTGTTTTTTTTTGTTTGTTTGTTTTATCACATTTTCAATACAATACAGGAAATATATATATATATATATATATATATATATATATATATATATATATATATATATATATATATATATATATATTTATCAGATTAATTGATTATTCAAAGAAATAGTCCAAGATTAATAGATTATAAAAATAATTTTTAGTTGCAGCCCTACACACTACAAATGACTACAAAGTAGACTTTGAGATCAAAACTAGCTATTGCAGTGACCACCACGTAATGACTGTCTCCAGCTCTATGAATGTGTCTGGAAGAGCTGTGCAGACTGGGTAGCGGAAGGTAGAGCTGACAGATTTAATCTACTGCCCAGCCAGAAAGGCCTGAGACCACTTCTCCTCGCTCAGGGCACGGAGTATGCTGCCACTTGTTTTTCTGAGCTTCAGCCTGCATTTTAACAAGTGCGATAAATCACGGCACTCATCTGAGCACAAAGGCTGCCTCACGGAGCTCCCTCACTGGCCAAATAACACTCTGCTCTGCTGACTCAGCACCAGGCTCTAAATGTCTTACAGACATGCAGGCTGTCTCCACATATTCTAAACCTTATCATAACCTGAATACTAAAAAATGGTATAAGGGAAAAAATAAATAAAGTGGGCATGTAAAGTTTATATTTATATTAGAATGCTAAATACTAATTTCTGTGTTGGGTAAAATAAAGGCGGTAGAGAGCTATCTGTTAGCGTTCCCATTCATCTCAATGGCAGTTGCTTGACTGGTGCATACACTCCCAAAATTATGCGACCTGCACACTGCATACTTTGCTTATGCACACTCATGTGTGACATTTTTTAAGCTAATCATCTGAGCCCTAACTGGAGTTGCAGGAAAATGACCTCCTGATGTTCTTGCTTTGTTTATGACACCACAAAAAAAAAGTGTACACCCCTAAGCCTTTTACTAGTGACTATCCTGCCGTACATGAGCACATACACTGGCGGCCAAGAGTTTGGAATAATGGACAGATTTTGCTCTTATGGAAATAAATTTGTACTTTTATTCACTCAAGTGGCATTCAACTGATCACAATGTATAGTCAGGACATTAATAATGTTAAAAATGACTATTACATTTTGAAAAAAAAAAAAAAATGCTACTTCAAAGAGTTCTCATCATAAAATCCTCCACATGCAGCAATGACAGCTTTGCAGATCCTTGGCATTCTAGCTGTCAGTTTGTCCAGATACTCAGGTGACATTTCACCCCACACTTCCTGTAGCACTTGCCATAGCATTTCTCACGCACCTTACAGTCTAGCTGATCCCACAAAAGCTCAATGGGGTTAAGATCCATAACACTCTTTTCCAATTATCTGTTGTCCAATGTCTGTTTCTTAGTCCACTCTAACCTTTTCTTTTTGTTTTTCTGTTTCAAAAGTGGCTTTTTCTTTGCAATTCTTCCCATAAGGCCTGCACCCCTGAGTCTTCTCTTTACTGTTGTACATGAAACTGGTGCTGAGTGTTTAGAATTCAATGAAGCTGTCAGCTGAGGACATGTGAGTCATCTATTTCTCAAACTAGAGACTCTGATGTACGTATCCTCTTGTTTAGTTGTATCTGGGCCTTCCACATCTCTTTCTGTCCTTGTTAGAGCCAGCTGTCTTTAAAGACTGTAATGTACACCTTTGTTTGAACTCAAATTTGGCAGTTTCAAGCATTGTATAGCCTTCATTCCTCAAAACAATGATTGACTGATGAGTTTCTAGAGAAAGCTGTATCTTTTTTTTTGTGTGCCATTTTTGACCTAATATTGACCTTAAGACATGCCAGTCTATTGCATAATGTGGCAACTCAAAAACAAACACAAAGACAATGTTAAGCTTCATTTAATGAACCAAATAGCTTTCAACTGTGTTTGATATAATGGCAAGTGATTTTCTAGTACCAAATTAGCAATTTAGCATGATTACTCAAGGATAAGGTGTTGGAGTGATGGCTGCTGGAAATGGGGCCTGTCTAGATTTGATAAAAAAATGTTCAAATAGTGATGGTGCTGTTTTTTTACATCAGTAATGCCCTGACTATACTTTGTGATCAGTTGAATGCCACTTTGGTGAATTAAAGTACCAATTTCTTTCCAAAACAGCAAAATCTGTACATTATTCCAAACTTTTGGCCGCCAGTGTATGATCTGTTGAACTTTACAGACCACATCGCAAGGACTGCCCGATCGAGCAGATTTACCTTGTACAACATTCGGAAGATCAGGCTGTAACAATGTTCACGGTTAGGGAAAAGGAGGAAGCGGGAGACAGCGAATTCAACTTAAACGGTCTATTTATTTTTACACTCAAAAATTCACGCTTTTCAGCAGACATAAATGAATACAGTCTCTTTCAGCTTGTGTCTTATAACTCTCTGCCTCTGACTGGTGTCTGGCTCACTCTTAAAACCCGTCTCCACTTCCCTCCACAGATAGGCAAGTGCAATGTCTGGCTGAAGATGGTGACCATCAATCACTCTCACTTGGTCGAAGGCGTGCATAAGAGTCTCGTCTTGCATCTGTTCCAAAGGGAATTCCCTTGCGGGAAATCCTCTAAGAGCTGGGGAAGCCGAGACTTCCCCCTCCCTTACGTCATCCTGACGTGGAACTGACGTAGACAGCCCTGGCTCCGCCTCCCCAGCCAGCGCATCACTAATCCCACACCAAAATGCTCTGTTACATGATCCATCTGCACAAATTTCCCTTAATAACGTGGAAAATGCTGGCCAATTTGTGCCCAAAATTAGCAGATGGGTGAGGCGCGACACTATGCATTTGTCACCAAAATTTAATCGTCATGGTCACTACAGGATAATTGTGGATATCCCCATGCACACACCTTACCTTCACCTTGTGACTAGCACCCAAAGCCTCATCTTGAACCAGGCATTGATGGATGAAGGTTTGGCTGCAACCCAAATCCACCAAGGCCTGGTAAGTACTCCCCTTAATACTGTTTGTATTTGGAGCAATGCCGGGCGGTGGCACTGGACCCACTCTGCCGTCCCTCTCGAAAGTCGAGCGATGAACTGCTCCAGTACCAACAGATCGATAACAGCTCCGATGTTGCGTTGCTCAATCAACAACCACCTCTGGCAGGCGTCCCGGAGCTGTTGGGCAAAGGCGAACAGGCGGCCGTGCTCGCCAATGGTCAGGGAGCGGAAGCACTGGTGCTGATGCTCGGGTGTCCGGCCGACCCATTGCAGGATGGCTTTTCTCAAGTCGGCGTACACCAGGAGGTTCTCCACTGGTAACTGCTGCGCCGTGAGGTGGGCTTCTCCGGACAGCAGTGGAATTAACCGGACTGCCCACTAGGTGCTCGGCCATTCGCATGCCCCTGCTGTCCACTCAAAGAGCTCCAAGCACCTGGGGCAGGGTGGTCACAGGGTCCGAGGTGCAGCAAGCTCCGGAACATCTGCCGGTCCTCCGCTTGGGACTGAAGGAGCGCAATGAATCGCTGCTCCTGTTCGGTGCGCAGCTTGAGGAGGGCCTTATGTTGTGTCTGGTGGATGCTGGCGAGAGTCTTGACCACATCTTCCAGAGGTGAGGGATCCATGGCGGCATTCTTCCTCCCTTAATCCCGGTTTTCAGCACCAGTTTAACAATGTTCACAGTTAGGGAAAAGGAGGAAGCGGGAGACGGTGAATCCAACTCAAACAGTCCGTTTATTTTTACACTCAAAAATTCACGCTTTTCAGCGGTCACACTTCAAACCATGCTTTTCTGCAGACATAAATTAATGCAGTCTTTTTCAACTCATGTCTAATAACTCTCTGCCTCTGACCGGCATCTGGCTCACTCTTAAAGCTGGTCTCCACTCTCACTGCAATGACAAATAGCTGTTAGAGACAATCATTGCCAGGTGATGATCCTTACCATGATCCTTACCATCATCTCTTGATCTCGCTCTCCATTCACAAACCGGTGCTTAACCACGCCCCCACCACCACACAGCCCTTCCCATCTGAGCATGCTACACAACTCCTTGTCCAAGCTCTTGTTCTATCCAGGCTGGACTATTGCAATGTTCTTCTGGCAGGCCTTCCAGCATGTACTGTCAAACCTCTGCAATTGATCTAGAATGTGGCAGCAAGAGTGGTCTTCAACGAGTCCAAGAGAGCACGTCACACCTCTCTTCATCAAATTGCACTGGCTGCCAATGGTTGCTCACGTTAAGTTCAAAGCATTGATGCTTGCTTACAGAACAACCACTAACTCTGCACCCCACTATCTAAACTCACTACTTCAGACCTATGTGCCCTGAAGAAGCCTGCGTTCTGTGGGTGAACGGCACCTCATGGTTCCATCTCATAGAGGCACAAAACACTGTGCTGACCTTTACCTTGATTGTTCCCTACTGGTGGAATGACCTGCCTAATTCCTCCCGAGCACTGTGACACATATTTTTCATGAACACCTAACCCATTCATACTAACACACTACCTTCATGTTCTTAAAAACAAAAACCAAAAAAACCTTTCCTTGCTATGTGTACTCTAAGCTATGTGAGACTTGTATTACAGCACTTATTATATTGTTGCCCCTTTTGTTGGATAAATCGCTTCTATTGTTCTCCTCATTTGTAAGTCACTTTAGATAAAAGCATCTGCTAAATGAATACATGTAAATGTAAATATGAAAGCAGAAGACGGGGGAAAGCCCATTTTGCATTTTTAGAGCCCTTCAAAAAATTAGGCACTAGTAAAACATATGAAATATGAAATATCTATAATATGAAATATCATGTATATGTTGCTTTGCAAAGCTTTTTATTTAATTAGAAAACATATTTTTTATGGATGTCAATGGAGACACAGGCTTTCTGCCCCCACAATGGTGTAATTGTAGCACCTTGACCCCCTGGGTTAAATATTACAGTTAAGAAATGTGTTAAAATAGAAAAAAAAAAGGACTACAGGATCAAAAATCTAACTGTGCAGGTTATGACAATTTGTAAGAATCTTGCTGTGCAGCTACAACAGATCATCAGAGCAGTGCTTCAATGCTTGCGAGACATCTGTTGAATGTGACTTTTCGTTAACAGTGGAAAAAGCCTGTTTTTTGTCGCAGCATGGTTATTACAAATCTTAGGTCTGCTACTCTGAAGACTCTTGGGTTGTTCACACACCTCACAGATTTGTCATTTTCCTCTCTTCCTCCTGCTCGCAGTCACTCACAATAAAAAAGTGCAAACAAGTGGCACTTCTAGTGGTGCAAAGTTTGGATTTTCAAATAATTTTGTCTCTGGCTCTGCTAGTCTGAATGAAGCTGGTGATCCATCCAGGATGGCATTAAACATCCCAGACAGGCCAAACGAGGTACTGCTTGCTTTACTGATAAAACGTAAATTAACACCAACACACAATGATTATAGGAATAGTTCAGCCAAAAATGAAAATTCTATCAGCATTTACTCACCTTAATTATTTCTTCCGTGGAACACAACAGCTTTCTTCCTCATATAATAAAAGTGAATGGTGACTGAAGTTGTCTGCCCCTAATGTTGTGCTAAGCATCTCCTTTTGAGTTCAACAGAAGAAAGAAAGCAATACAGGTTTTTAACAACATGAGGGTAAGTAAATAAATACAGAATTTTCCTTTTTGGCTAGACTATCCCTTTGAGAACAGAGAAACACCTAAATACGAATGATGAGCCCAACAAACTGATTGGCACATGCGTTTCCAGGAGTCAAAACTCCAGAGCGCATCACTTTATTACCATGAGATTCAATTCCAAAATGGGAAACAAATGCTACTCCATTTTCATGAACAAATAACCCCCCTCCCCCTGTTTATTTTCATAGCCCTGCCCTCATAAGTATGAGCCTTCACACTGTAAGACACTTAATTATATTAGTTGAACTGTACTCAACAACCTCCCAGGAAATGCCTGCATTGGCCTTGCATAATAATGACACTTGTATCTCAGCTCTTGATATCATATGGCAGCCTTTGACTTGTAAACCGACCACCACCTTCTTTAAAATGGACAGCTGGCCGGAGGTTAAAATCCAGTTCCATGCCTTTATTAGTCCATCACAAATGTTATAAATGGATTCATACGGTTATAACGGAGGCGGTGCCATGCACACAAGAATGCCTGTGGGTTTTGCATTAAAATTTGGTCTGGGGGTTTTCATTTAAAATGTTTATGCTAAATCTGGTCTAAGCAAGAAAAACTGCCTAAAGGAATTTAGCATTTCAGAGTACAGATGGCCAGTGAAACCTATTGCAGGACAGCCCTGCCCTTAAAAGTAAAGGCTTGGTGGATAACTCAAACTAACATTAAGCACCATGTTATCAAGGGACAAACACATGCTGCCTTCACATGTTACGGTCCCCAACTTTAAGTCGAAAGCATCTGTGAGATTTCGACCTAAAACCATGTTTGTGAAAATAAACAAATAACAAAAACATTTAATCTTACCATACTTTCTTACAACCTACAGTGATGTGATGTGTGTCCAAAAAATGTCTTACAGAATATAATCAAATTACACTGTTGAAAATGACACTTATTTGACTTCAGTGAGTTTAACAGCAGTAGCATTAGTTTTGAATGGTTTTAAGTAAGAAGCAGAGAAATAAGTAAATAAAAGTACATTACAGAAAGTATATATTTTCTGAATCTTCTAAAATTATGTACAGTTTGTCACAAAAACGTGTCTTCCTTGTCAACACAAAAACTTGGTGCCTATCCCTTTAAAGGACCCTTCCAAAATGAGTTAATAACAGATAGCTTAAGAATCACAGAAGAATAAGTAAATCATAATTAATGTATGTGATCAGAAGGACTTCTTTCAGCTTAATGGGCCCTAGAACAATTATATCACGATTAACATCAAGAAAGGCCTGAGACGGGCTTCTTGATAGAGGAAAAGATTTCCTATAACTCTTTCAAAAAGGCTATGGTTTAAAAAAAAACTGCTGTCTTCTCAACTGAAAATTCTAACCAAAAAAAAAAAATGATAGAAGCACCGAACACTCTGCTTAATTCCGATAACATGTAACTGATATTCTTTTTTGTTTGTTTAGGCTGCAAGAGGATCAGAAGGTGTAGAAAACTGAAGGTTGTGGCTGAAGAATGGGCGGTGCTTAGGATAGATGCTCCTCCTCTTGCGAGCCTCAGTTTATGAGAGCACGAACACAGTCAGCATGGAGAACATGAGAGTGACCAGTGTGTACATCACAGAGGAGCAGCCAAGGGTTGCTGAGACCACATGGCCCATACCACCACACCAAAAGACACCCGAAGAGCACAAGGACAGTGCATAGAAAATTAAAAGGCAACCAAAAATGGGAGTTTGAGTGCGTGTTTGAAAATGCGATGATCCGGTGATGTCCGATTTTACACAAGGAGACAGAAAAAAGGACAGGAGGGAAGGGAAGAAAAAGGAAGGAAAGAAATTGGGAAAAAGGGAGAGAAAAAGAGAGAGAGAATAGGTCAAATACAGAAAATTAAGTCCAATTAAGACTAGAAAAGAATATCAAAGGAAAGTTTAAGCAAGTTAGTAAAAAACAAAGAAGCCATAGCATGTTAAAAGCACAGCAAATGACATGGACAGCACAGCAGAATGAATTGAGAATAAGAGGACAAACAGTACCCAGATGATGGGAAATTTAGAATAAGGAGGGACACAGACACATACAATGAATAAATATGAATCAGGAAACTTTCCTGGTATTTGACATCGTATATATTGATTTATCATGTCCTTTAAATTTCCATGTTTCTTTAGACAAATGCTTACAATGTAAAAAAATTACATTACAAACTAAAACAATTTTTAATTCACTAAAATTGTGATGTGATGTAAAATGGGTAATGGGAATACTTTAAAATAAGGTTCAATACGAATGCATTATTTAATGCATTTAGCATCATGAACTAACAATTAACAATACTTTTACAGCATTTATTAATCTTGCTTTATGTTAATTTAAAATGAGTTCAGGGGGCTTGGGTAGCTCAGTGAGTATTGATGCTGACTACCACCCCTGGAGTCATGAGTTCGAATCCAGGGTGTGCTGAGTGACTCCAGCCAGGCCTCCTAAGCAACCAGATTGGCCCGGTTGCTAGGGAGGGTACAGTCACATGGGGTAACCTCCTTGTGGTCGCGATTAGTGGTTCTTGCTCTCAATGGGGTGCATGGTAAGCTGTGTGCGGATCGCGGAGAGTAGCATGAGTCTCCACATGCTCTGAGTCTCTGTGGTGTCATGCACAGTGAACCACGTGATAAGATGCGCGGATTGACTGTCTCCGAAGCGGAGGCAACTGAGACTTGTCCTCCGCCACCCAGATTGAGGCGAGTAACTGCGCCACCATGAGGACCTAGTAAGTAGTGGGAATTGGGCATTCCAAATTGGGGAGAAAAGGGGATACAATTATAATAATACAAAAAATATAATAATAATAATAATAATAATATATATATATTTTTTTAATTAGTTCATGTTAGTACATAATGCTGTGTACTAACTGTTATCATTTACTATTTTTATGAATGTTAAAAATGTAAGTTAAAAATATATTAATAAATATTGAAATTAACATTAACCAAGATTTATAAATGCTGTAAAAGTATTGTTCATTGTTACTGTAGTTCATGTTTGTTATTACACTCACTAATGTTAATGTATGCAACTTTATTGTAAAGTGCTAGCCAGGAAACAAATAGGCATTCATCTTTGTGAGTTGCAAACACCAGGGAAATGTTGCTCAGTCAGAAGACAAGGTGAAACAAACAAACAGGTTATGATGCAATACAGTGTAAATTATGTGCTGGATGACTGAATGAGCTTTCAATGTCACTTATATTACAAGTTAATGGGTATTCTATTAGAACAGCTTTATTCCAGGTCAACTCTAGCTGGGGAGATTTGGATGACAGGAAGTAGAGCTTCAGCATTGGTTGCATGGCCAGAGTTGTGCTAAACCCACCACACAGAATCCACAGGCTCCCTATTTTAAATCCTGCCAAAGTCTCTGTATTTACTTTATCCCTCAGCAAAGTGGCCTTCCTGTGCAAGGGAGGAATATTTATACACCCCTCCAGAGCAAAATATTAAGTGGATCTAAGGGTGCTTACATGTTTAACAGCTAGAAATGCGCAAGAGTATGTGGAGCAGTTTAAAATCAAGTGGGTATATGAAAAATTGAATTTCTGAAAACTACAACTACCTCTCTGAAATTCTCATTGGTCAGCGGATGCTTACATCAGATTGCATTGCAGCAAAAGTTACAATTTTTTCAACTTTTGACCACAAGTGACCACAGCTGCTTTGAAACAATGAGTATTGTGAAAAGCACTATATAAAAATTAATCAGTTACTTCAAAATGACTTGATATGACTTGAGTGACAAAACATCACTTCCTCCATGTCCTTGTGATTCACAACGTAAACTCTAGTGGGTAGGAATTCCATATGTTTTAACCTGCCTCATGAACATTGATCCAAATATAAGACAAGAGAGAAGAGTAAATTGCCATATGAGCAGCTGTATTTAGACCATCTTTTCTAATGTCAGCTGTTCCAGCTGGGGCAATGCAGACATTGGGCTAAAAATAAAGCCTCTGTGCTTTTTGAACACCCACATGTTACACATTGAGGTTAACAATGTGAAAGTGGGGTGAGGTTCAGCAGATAGAGAGGGCAAGGGGAAAAAGAAAGGCTGTTTTTGTCCATCTGAACCTGCTATGTGCAAGTGTTCTGAGATCCAAAGCTCCCACTGCTAAATGGCTGCTTCCCACTATGCAGATGAGAAAAAGCTCTTGTCCATGCACCGGCAGATGCCTGTTAGGTCCTCAGTAAAGCATTAAACCATTAATCCTGTTGAGGCATCATCATGCAAAACCAGAGGATACATCCCCACTGAGAGCGGGCAGACAGTCAGTTCAATTCAATGTGCCTGCCTCAATGAGCCTGAACTCAGCCTTAGTCCAGCCCCAAGAAAGAGAATAGAGTGAGAGCGACAGAGAGAGGGATGATTTAAGGCCCAGTTTTTTTTTATCAGTGGGGAAGCAGCTCACAAGAAAACAAAAACACAGTACTGCCAATAGTGCACAGTCCAAGCAAACCCATGCTTTTGGTGATGGGGATAGAGTAGGAGGGGAGATGGCTAGCGGACCTGCTGTGGCTTTTTGCCTCCAGATTGCAAAATTGAAAATCTCATCTCCACAGATATAATCTGCAATCGCTCTGAGACAAGCAATATAGCTGGCTGTAAGAGTTAGCGGAGATTGCCAGAGGGGTCAGGCTGGAAGCAGAGATCTGGAGAGGAGTTGTGTGCTGCTGAGCTGAAGCCAGGTCTCTAGGCGTAACCCATGGCCATCTCTTAGACATTTATCACTCTGAAGCTCAGCCATTCCTCTCCTCTCTTATTACTCTTAGATTGTGTCATATTGCTCTCTAGAGGAGGCTAGGCCACAACCTGAACTGACAACAGGGTGGCCTATGTAATCCACAACAAGACCTGAGTAAGATGGGGTTAACAATCCTGCTGAAAAGACCAGCATAGCAGGTAACCAGCATATTTTGTGTTTTGAATGCTGGTTCCCAGTATGAGATGCTGGTGGAGAACCGGGTTTGGTCAACCAGCTTCATCAGAAAGACCTTGCTGGTCAACCAGTCTAAATAACTAAGTTTTGTTTTTGAGCATCTTGGTTATGCTGGTGCACCAACTAGACCAGCACACAACCAGCACAAACCAGCCTAGACCAGCATGGAAATTGATAAAAGCTGGCCTTTGCAGCAGGGAGGGTTTGGAGTGAGGCACTCAGGCTGATGGGGAAGTAAAGAAGGTGGCAAGGGATCGGGCTGTTGGCTGCACTAGTTGGCAGTGGCTGTGGGACAGGGGTTGGAGGTGGGCCATACCTGGAATGGCGGTGGGTTCTGGCAAGGTCCTGAAGGAAAGGGTGCCAGGTTCAGATCGCCCTCGCTGGTTTTCTGCAACAACATAGACTTCATACTCTGTGTTCCATTCTAGACCCCTCAGCACAACGTACTCACTGCCGTTGGGTAGGCGGATCTCAGGCTTCCAGTCCTGGCGTTGCTTCTACAGACACACATGTGGGCACGCTTTCAGTATTGATGATATCCATAATTTCACTATCATGCATGTTTGAGGCAAGAAATGTTACGCCAACTCTCCCAGAGCATGTTACGGTCACAGTGGTGGTCTAAATAAATCAAAGGCCTTTTAAGACATGTCAGTTCACTCTGTGGCCATCTTGGTAATGACCCTGGGTAGATATTCTGTATGTAAATCTAATACAGTTCCTATCTACTTGTACGGGGAAAGAATGAAATCTCTAAAACTGTTTGGTAAGATTACATCTCAATAACAATCAGTAATAAAATGACAAACAATGGTATCATAAATTTAGTTTCTCTAGCTCAAATCATGCTAAAAACTGTATTTTTCAGGTTGGTCCAGTTAATTTGCATGTGTGCTAGGCTCTTTTAATTGAAAGGCAGAATTTCCATTCCAACAGCCACCATATTGAGCATTAACATTTGTTTAGAGGTGGTCCATTTACTACCTTTTATACTGTTTTTGTAAATAATTCAGCCAGAGTTAAGTATGTTACCATAGGTTCCATTATACTCACAGCTTTGTAGCGCACAAGATAGTGTTTGATGGGAGAGCCCCCATCGTCCTGGTTAATCCAGTAGACCTTCATCTCATTGCCTGTGGATTGTGATTTAGCCTCCAGTTTAGGAGGGTTAGGTTCCCCTGTGGAAAAAATGGCCAGGAAAACACTGTTAGGCACACTAGCACTGACTGAATGCTCAGATACAAAATGAGCCCCAACATGAGTACATTTTTATAGGTGAACATCACCTCAGGGTTCCCAAAACCGTTGACCGATGAACTTCCATGACTTTTCCAGTAATTTCTCGATAAAGATTTAAAAGTAATTTTAAAAAGATTGAACTATTTTAGAGCTGAGCATAACTAGAAAAACTTTTATTCACTTGTAATATCTATGTAATTTGTAGATTTTATTAACTTCCATGGGTTTTCCAGGCCTTGAAATCACCGTTTAAAAATGTCCTGATATTTCCAGGTTTTCCACGACCATGGGAACCATGGCACGTTAATTAACTGCTGATTTGTGACCTACAAGGTAGTTTTTATCCTCATGTGTAAATGACAGAAATAGGTTAGCTAATTATACAACTATCTATTTTTAGCTAATAATTATTTTAAGGTGTTGACTTGGCTAGGAGGCCATTTTATAGTACATCAAGAAACATGGAATACCATGCACATAATCTTAAATTAACGTTCAAAGCATAAGATGAAACACTTTACAGTTGAGTCACTTGTAAAACACTGAATTCCTATCTTCTTGTTTTTTGGCTGAACTGTCGAGACATCTCATCACAGAGGGTTTTTGGCAGCATATTAATGACTTCTGCCTCCCATCCATCCAAATGTGGAACATTAATGAAAGCACTTGGCTCTTGTAAAAATGGAGCTGAGACACACAGGCATGTGCAGGGCTGTAATGATAGTTGGACCAGGATTGGTGTCAGTGATGGAGGGAGAAAGCGTTGCTGTAATGCAGTCTCTGGGGGTGCTAGTTATCTCGACTTTCCCACTACATAATGACAGCACTCCCTTAATTATCCTCCTTGCATTGATTGGAGATTCTCCGCCATTATGTTTAATAATATCAGTGGGGCCGATGGGGATTCATGTATGTGGGCTGCTAGTTTGGGATGATAGCTGTCTGCTTGTGTCACACGAAGAGCCTGGAAGGAGGCCACAGAGCTCTGCCATTAATCGGCATAAATAGCAGCCCGACAAGAGACCCTATTTGGAATTAACATGACAATTTGTACATACCAGCTAAATATAATAATTACAAATGGGATAAATTTTAGGTCACTGAAATAGAATACCTGAATATTTAACCACAAGAGATTTAACGACCTGGCTAAATCTAATAATTTGGGCCTAGGCAAATCTAAACCTATTTGTGGGCTGGTGATGCATAATGTGTCAATGTTTGGGGTTAGGACAAATTTTTTTTTTTTTATCAACATCAAGATTTTAGGTTAAAATTTATATGGATAAATAAGGGAAAGTGCGTATCTTAGGTCCTGTAACTGGTCAGTATTTCTTGTACATTTTCACTATTTCCAAACACCTTTTGCTTTCAATAGTTCATTTAAAATGGTCCTGAGATGTGACAAAAAATATTTAAAATAGTTTTAGATGGAGTACAGCATGTCAACGCAGGACATGTCAACTTTCAAAAGTGTTTCAGCATGTCAGTTCCCCATGTCGAATTTATGTCCTGATAAATCCTTTTGCAGTGTTCTTTAGATTAATTATGGTTCATTTAAGTTAGAGGTATTTTTTGAGATTTTTAGTCCATCAGGCATTTAGTTTAAGCATGCATGAAAATAGAGGCTTAAGGTGTTTCCTTGATGAGTTGAAGTTTGATTAGTGTTTGTAATCAGATGCTGCAATTTAAATACTGTATACTGTATATTATTAGGTGTATATTGTATATTGTGTTGTGTAACAGATGTGTAAACCGTGTAATGTGTAAATCAGATGTTTATTGTAATTATCATTCTGCTATGTTGCTTAGAACCTAGACTTTCACCCACTGTTGCACTTGTGTATATGGTTGAGTGACAATAAAGGGATTTGATTTTATTTGAAATAAAGACAAGTTAATGATAAAACAAGCAGTGCAGATTGATGTTAGTTAAACATGTTATCTGAGATCCATGAACATCATTTCCAGTTAGGTGAAGGAATTGCCAGATACTAAGAAGACAAAACAAGGACAGATTAGGGTTATGAAGAGAAAGAGGGCAGAGGAAAAAACACGTTTTAACATGCAAGAGGTTTTAGAGGATTAGAGATTTCCGGGATCATGCATTTATGAGCCAGTCGATCGGTTACAACTAATATAACTGCTTCTACTATCACAAAAAGCTACTACTTTTAAATCCAAAATGACAGAGCACACCTAGCATTTCACGTCAAACAAAGTGTCTCGTTAAAAAATATTAGGAAAGACAAGAGAAGCATAAGTATTTCCTCTAAATATGTGAGGGTGTCCGGTTCCTCTTTTGCATTGCCACACAGAAGCAGCAGACAGGGACAGTGAGCAGGTACATTTGAGAGACAAAGACAAACAATTAGGACATGCATGAGAGTGTGCGAGTGTTGGGACTGAGACAAGAGACAGAACAGAAGTGTGTGTGAATGCAGTAATGCCGTGCTGCTGCTGGGATGCGGGGGGGGGGGGGGGGGTATAGATATTCATTATGCTGTTATGCTGTCATAATACAAATTATTTATATATATATATATATATATATAAAAATTAAACATTAGTAACAACAACAAAAAAAAAAAAATGTATTGAACTTTAAAGACCCTATGAAAACAAACTTGAGTTTTGTAGCATTTTAAAATGTTTGTGTCCTAAAAGTTTTAGCAGACATTTTAAATCATCCTTTTTCAGGAAAACACACTTCTCAGATTTTTGTCCAATTAAATACTATCTGGACTGAAAATGTTCCTTCCCCTAATAAGAAGGCATGTCCTTTGATAAGCCCCTCCCCTAAACTTCCTGTTTGAATAGGAAATACATCAACACAGGAAAGAAAGTTGCGCTTGTCAAGCCATTTCATGAGGTCTTTAAGGCCTTCTCTGTTACGGTAATCTAAAACTAGACTTCTAAAAAAAGTCTAAAACTCTGCAGTAGTTTCATTTTTTTCAAATAGTTAAATCATTACAAGAGAGTAAAAGTGGGAGGGATCAATTCAACATGCAAAGCAGCATGTGCCGTTGTAGGAGAATGCTTTGGGATTGTACTGTCCAGGCAGACCAGCTGATGGTTTACAAATAGTCACATTGCTTGTCTCAGAGCGATTGCAGTTTCTCAAAAATGAATGAATAGAACATGAAATGGCTCATAAAACTTGATGGTATTGGATGGGTGTTTCCTGTATCTTTCCCCTTATTAACTTGTCTGTTAGTGTATAAGTGGGAATTTGACCAAAATGACAAAAAAAAAAAAAAAAAACACACAACAGAGATTTACCTTCTGTTCACCAGCGAAGACGACATCATCAGCACCATGCAAGAGTCATATGACACAGTCACATGATATGCACGTACATTATGGGTTGAAAGGAAAGTGGAAGGAAGGTGGGGGTCACATGGAAAATACAAAACATTGAAAAAAATTATACAAACATGAAACAAGAAAATTTTACGTGTTAAGACAAAAAGTACAAAACAGAACCACAAACAACAAAAAGAAAACATAAATTATAAACAAACACTTCTCTGTAAAATTAGATACGCTGCGTATAGAGCACAATGGAAGAAACCAAACTCATAAAGCAATTACGGCACATTTGTGTTCATTGTGAATCAAAATGATAAAGTAAGACCTACCAGATTTCCAATATACTCTCCTTGGAGCTCAATTAAACTATGCAGAGTAAGAATACTGTCCAAATTGCTTTATGAATCCGCTTCACTGATAACAGTATTTCCTCTGTCTGCGAGTGGTACTTTTAAATAAGAGGGACTCAAATACAGCTCCAATGTACATTGGATTATGTTTGCTTGTGCATGTTGAATGTCACCAATGAAAAAAAAAATGAAAAAAAAAAAAAAAAAAAACGCTGAAAAAAGAGCAGGCCAGCCAAAGGCAGAGGAAACTCATTGACTGTACAGCAAAACAGATACCACATCATCTACTGCAACATAAATTATTGAACATGGGAGAGGGACACTACAGAATGGGCACATATGAAGCTTCAGGGCAGAGACTGCTCTGGCCGGGTCTATATGTATGAAATGTCACAGACTATAATATAAAATACTGATCTAGGATCAGAGTCCCCTATCTATATTGTCTTATTCATGAGGATATGAAAGACAAAACTGAACCTAGATCAGCATAGAC
The DNA here is from genome assembly GCF_019703515.2 of Myxocyprinus asiaticus. Taxonomy (NCBI): domain Eukaryota; kingdom Metazoa; phylum Chordata; class Actinopteri; order Cypriniformes; family Catostomidae; genus Myxocyprinus; species Myxocyprinus asiaticus. The sequence continues at coordinate 15,907,554 of NC_059383.1, forward strand.
TGTGAAGATACATATTTGATTCCAGGTCTGAGATGGGTGGAGTAGGATAAGGCTGAGGAGCTTCGTCCTCCGTCACAAACTACGGGATTAGACAAGGTTTGTTTGTGTGGAGAGGTCTGCATTCTATAGGTCCTATATATGATGATTAAAGTGCATTTTTATTGTATGGGTAAGAGTATATTGTAATTCTGTGCAAATTACAGTATCATAAAAGTCTAATGGGCCACATTTGCACTGACAAGCAATTTAGATTTTTTTTTGCATGCCTGTAAACAGCAAAAACACTTATGACATCAGAATGTTTTGACATCCGATCTGAGCTACTTGTGGTTTAAAATATGGTTTTAAAAATATAAATATAAGACAACGTCCACACTCATACTTTTTCTGTTTCCTAATGGCATCATTTCCAAAGTATGCGGTACTAGGGAGCGTTCTTGAAAGTCCCCATTTTTGGTGGAAGAAAATGCTTTTCCAGTGTAGAGTTTTCAGAGAAGTGAATATTGCACAATCAATGCGTTTCAATCAAAAAACTATTTACGTGGATGCGGCCCAGGACCTTAATGAGCTACTTCAGGTTTGTTTAGCTAAGTTTGTGGATTTATATTTGAGACTAACTATCATACCCAAAATACTTCAGAAAACACCACACATTCACTCTTGAAAAATTTGAGACAAGTGCCTGTAAACCACCAGGGTTCCTTACAAACTGTAACCATCAAGCAATTTAGAAAGTCTGAAATCATGCTGATTATGACTCATTATAATCATACAAAAGAACAGATCTTTTGTTTGCTTATCTATCAATTACTCATAAAAAAAATAATTTACATTTCTTTGACATCTAAGGAAGTATTTCAGCTTTGCAATCTCAAACCTGCCATTCAATATCAACTAAGCAAACAATAGTCCAACACTGTCTAGTCCTAAAATAAAGACCCTGTCATTTCTTGGGCTGAATGAGCTATCTATGAAAAGGAACAGTCTTTCAGTAAAAACCTTGTCATACCCTCTCAACTTCTGGTTCATTTGTGGAGAGATCAGACGTAATCTGTGCTGTCATCGTAACTCTATTTTCAGACTTACACCTGGTGAAATCTAGTAAACATTAAGCAACAAATACACAGCTTTTTGTGAATTTGGTGATTTCTTCAAATTCAACATTTTGCTATGTGGTGGTGGGGCATCATTGTCAGGGCAGCTCCATTAGTTTCTACATTCAAGATAGTATGTAACACATCTCATTAACATAAAGTGAACTCTATAAGAAATGCATGTGCCATGCTGTTTCTTAATATTAAGAGAAAATCAAATAACTTTCTGCATTTTCAAGGGTATAAAAAAAGCTAGCACACAAGTTCACTTCAAGTAGCAACGATTCAAGGGTTAAAATGAACCAATAACCATTGGCACAAACAAATGTCAGTTAATTTCATATTCCTGTATGTCTACGATGCAGTGACATGTTAGACAAGTGAGCCGTTCTACAAGCTGATGTTAGTGATGTTTATCTACAATGGCTTGAAGGTAATGAGCACAGTTCCAACCATTACAGGTGCGTCTCATTCCCCAAGCCCTCACTAAAATCTATTCTCTCTTCTATACCAAAGATGTGTGTTCTCATTCTAAGGCGAACACCAGCGGTGCTGACTTCTGGAGTAATGGTCTAGGTGAGGCGCACAAACGTGTAGTAGGCGGATAAAGAGTGGCAAACAACACTGCACACAGTCGGCATACTCACTAAGGTCTGCAGTGGTTGGAGGAATGGAAGTTGGAGTCTCTGAAGACACTGCAAGATGGTGAGAAAATGGTGAGGTGTGCTTCTAGTCCAGTAGTGATACAGTAGTAGAGCCTCTGTTACTCAGTAGAACCACTTACAGCAGCTCCATAACAGCTAACTAGCGCACATCACACCATAGCAACATTCAACTGACAGTCCAGTGGCAGAGGTGCATGAAATTGCAACCAATGAAACAGTGTCACAGAATAGAGACAAAAATACAGTGGCCCCAAAAAGTATTTGGACACCTTTGGTTGCTTTAGTCACATTTATAATGTATGAATGTATTTGCATTAGATAACAAAACAAGTGGCATTTGCAAACAAATTATGATAGACCTTTCCTCTGAACGTAATTCAATTTTCTGAGCCATTTTTGCAATGACTTTAAGCAACTGGTGTCAAGGTGAATTTTAGTGGATGTAATAAGTCAGTCCCATTCAAATTCACACAGGTGTCTTAGCAGAGTAACCACAGATAGTAAAGCACATTAATCTTTGTGTTGAGTTCATTTTGTGCTAACACATTTTGTGTTCCTGGTCAAAAATGACCGGCCACTAAGATTATTTGTAAATCTCTCATATTGCATATATTCCTGCAGAACAAAATAATAATAATAATAATAATAATAATAATAATAATAATACAATTATAATTACGTAATAAATGAATAACCACTTGCTTGATCTGAAAAAAATATTTGTCATTTAAAGCCTAGAATCTGTATTTTACAATACATATAGTTGATCCTACCAGTTCTTTTTTTTTTTTTTTTGATTCCAATATTAACACATAAAAGCAAGAACAAATACAAAAAGAATCAATACTTAACCCCCTCTATTACTACCCCCCTCCCAGTCCCCAACCCCACCCATAAGAACATCCCAGTGGTCCCACATAATTATAGACACACAAAAACATATATTAAAAAATAATTAAGTAAATAAAATATAATAATCACACAGATAGCCTCTACATCTACATCTCTCTCTCCACTGTCCCTCCCCGAGAGCCCTCCAAAAATGCCAAATATATACCCCACTTTCCCATAAACATGTCCAAATGACCCAATCCTCTAAGTACCCCTTCTTCAAACGCTGCCACCCTCTCAATTTCTGCACACCACTCCGGGAATGATGGCGCTCCGTTGGATCATCGATAAATGTAATGAAGCCCACCTGTCCACATCGCTCGAAAACTTTTTAATTAAAGGGTCAAAATTAACTCTAACTAAATCAGATAATTTTGCTGGGAATAAAATACCCAAATACTTAATGCCCTGTTTGGGCCATTGAAAGGCGCCCGGCTGAAAGGCCATTACTGGGCAGTACGCAGTCAGAGCTAAAGCTTCGAATTTAGACCAATTGACTTTGTATCCAGAGAACTTTGAAAAGGAATTAATAATTCTGTGGAGGCAAGGCATAGATCTAGTGGGGTCAGAGACAAATAATAAAATATCATCTGCGTAAAGCAAAAGCTTATGCGCCACACCTCCCGCCAGCACCCCTGGAAAATCATCCTTATTTCTTATCGTGGCTGCTAATAGTTCCTGGGCAAGACAAAACAATAATGGGGAAAGAGGGCAACCCTGCCGGGTGCCCCTATCCAGAGCAAAAAAATCTGAAATTAATCCATTTGTTTGTACTGCCGCTACAGGGTGTCTATAAAGTAACTTAATCCAACCAATAGATGTATTTCCGAACCCATACATTTCCAAAATCTTAAAAAGATAATCCCATTCTACCATATCAAATGCCTTTCGGCATCAAGTGAGATGGCAGCGACCGGAGACTGATCATTCGCTACTGACCACATGATATTGCTGAAACGTTTAATGTTATCAGAAGAGCGTCATTTGCTCAGTCGTCAGTTTAGGAAGTTCTAATGGTTCCACAAATTTTCTAGTATCTTCATCAGTAGACGAAGATGCGGAACTATAAAGATCAATATAGAATTCTTTAAAGGCATTATTAATATCAATGGCCGAGGTAAATATTTCACCACCAGCAGATTTCACTGAAGAAATGGTAGAAAAAGACTCTCTCTGCTTTATATATCTAGCCAAAAGCTTCCCTGCTTTGTCCCCCGACTCAAAGTATGACTGTCTTGCCCTGAATAACCAAAACTCTACTTTCTGCGACAAAATAGCATTATATCTGTATTTCAATCCAGTTCTCTGAGGCCATCAGATGACATTTGGCACTTGAGCTCTGCCTCGGCACTTTTAATATTCCCTTCCAACTCCACGAGTTCTCGTGCTTTGGATTTTTTGATGAATGAGGCATACTGTATGATCTGACCCCTAAGAACCACCTTAAGTGCCTCTAAAGCCACGCCCACAGAGGATACTGAGGACGAGTTGGTCTCCATATAAACACTGATTTCGATCTTTAACATTTGTTGGAATTCAGGATTTTGCAAAAGGTATACATTAAAGCGCCAACTTTTTCTCCATGTGTGGCAACATCTCTAAACTCACCAGGGAGTGATCTGAGACTAAAATGTTTCCAAATGAGCAATCCACAACAGATGAAATGAGGGACTTCGATATAAAAAAAAAATCTATTCCAGAATAAATCTTATGGACTGATGAAAAAAATGTATAGTCCCTACCAAATATCCGCAAGACCAAGATTTTTACACATCCTGTGAAGCATCACCGTTGCTCTAGGGGGCTTGCATAATGACTCCCCTACTCTTACTTGAGCCAGCACTAAATAAAACATGTCCACCCCATATCTTCCCAAATTTTTCAGCTTCCTGCGGGGAAAGATGCATTTCTTGAAGAAACACTATATCATATTTCTTACGCTTAAGAAAATAAATAACCTTCCTTCTTTTTATGGGGTGCCCCAACCCATTCACATTCCATGTGGAGAGAGACAATCCACTCATATTACCATTTGACATTGATATAATAAAATAAATAAATTGTGTGTCAAAACAAGATTATACAGACCACATTCCCCATTAATGCAACAATCAAACCCCGAACAAAACAAACAGAAAAAAGAAAAACATGCAAATTAACCCCGTGCACAACAGTGCCAACCGGTGTCAATCCCTCTAAACTCAGAAAGTCCATGTACGCATACGAGAGTCTCTGCAACAACCTTGCCAACGGATTGTTTAAGTCCGGTGCTTCTGCACAAATTCTGTGAGGCAAAATTACATAACAGAAAATAATTTGTAAAACAGACCCCAGCCAACAGGCAGAATAAACACAAAGAACATGTAGATTCATTCACAGAACTGTCTCAAAGGTGTGTTCCTCTACAAAACAAACTCCAGCTGATATAAAGCCGTTCAGTTTCCTCGGACAGACAAACAATTGTTCAGTGAGCCGGCTGTTTAGGAGTACGGCAGATGACGTAATCATTCTAATGTCCCTTAAAAATATTCCACAAAAACAAACTCTAGCCGCTAGGCAGAACCAGCACGAAAAGAAACAACACAGGCATCCTGGTTCCTCGGATGATCAAGTGTGTATTAAGTGAGTCAAATTCACTTGGATTCACGCGTAAAAAAAACAAACATCATTACTTAGTCTGTCAACTTTATAAAAGACGTCCTTTTTGTGAGCATGTAGATATTTTGCGGTCATCCATAGTGTCCATTCTCAATCTGACCAGGAATTTCAGTTTAAAACGATCTTTCCTCATTGCAAAAGTTTCTTGAAGGAAGTGTCATTCCACAAAACAAACTCCAGCCGCTAGGCGGAGCCAACGCAAAAGGAAAATGGTGCCCAGCTTCCTCAGACAATCGAGTGTAGGTTCAGCGAGTCAAACCACTAATATAAGAAACATCAAATGGTTTATTCACTCCAATGTATTTATGAAGGAGAGCGCCTGTTTTGGACATGTAAATACTTTGCGACCATCCTTCATTTCTATTCTCAGTTTGGCCGGAAACATCAGTGCAAAAGCGATCTTCCATTGATGTAAAAGTTTCTTACATTCCTTGAACCGATCGCGTTTCTCTCTTGTAGAATTCGCTAAGTCCGGGAACAAGAAAATATTGTGAATCTTCCAAGAAAGCTTTCCTTTGCTCCTCGCCTGGCGCAACACGAGATCTTTATCGGATGATGGGGCCTGTCTCCCTCAGCAGATCTCCGAGCCAGGACACTGTGAGCTCGCTTGATTTCCAGTTTATGGCCTGTTATGTCGAGCAGACTCGGGAAGAGCTCATCCAGGAATTTCACCATATCTCTGCCTTCTTCATGCTCAGGAATTCCAATAATTTGTATACTGTTCCTTCGGCTCATATTTTCAAGATATTCCAGTTTTTCCAAAATGTGTTCCAAGTCTGTTTTAAACGCGGGCGAATTAGCGGATAATTCCCTTTCTGATGATTCCAGATGATCAATCCGTTTTTCAACGACTGACACTCTTGTCACCAACTCAGAGAATTTTGTTTCCACCGCCGTAATCAATCGCCATATTACAGCGAGATCCTCCAAGTCAGCAACAACCTTCGTCAGCATCACCGAGATGTTGGACAGTTGACGCTGGAATTCTTCTCCCGACGTGCCATCCAAATCGAGTCCCCAGCTCGCAGTCCCATCAGAGGCCTCAGCTTGAACACGTAAGTGTCTTTTAATGTCTCCAGAGTCTGAGAATTTTGACGACTTTACCATGTTTACTTCAAAGAGCAAATACGTAATTGGGTGTATCGAATCTCACCGGATTATAACATGAAAATAATTTAAAAACTAGCAAAGTGCGCAGAGCTCATGATTCACACGTCTGCTTCTCGCATGGCGTCACCGACAACCCTCGATTCTACCAATTCTTAAATAATGCTTTTTTAATTTGCAGACAAATCAGAACTGTTTCGTTCTCATCATTTGCAAATTTGTTATCACAACAATTATATTTAGAATTGGTAAAACCATAAAGAAGATGAGATAGCCATGTGTTATATATCGTTGGAAAGGTCTCAGTTAGTAGAATACAATGAGCAAATTTGTTTCACTCAGAGACCAAACTGCAGTGAGTATTAGTGTATGAAATTCCCACAGACACACATAAATACAATAAACAGAAGTGTCTTTTGTCATGTTTTTCCTTATTACTTCCCAGAACATACATATAACATAGACAATGACATATCGTAACTTACAGCATACTTACAGCATCTGAATCTATTGAGCCCCAACGCAACATAATATGATAAATAGATAATTAAATATTTCTCAAAGAGTGTGCATGGAAATAAGATGCACAAGAGGGCGCTCAACACATGATGTGTGTGTGAATTTTTATGTGTGTGTGCACATGTCCAAAGACTTTGTGTGTGCAAACATACATCCACATCCAAAGGATTGGAATGCTCCTGAACACTTAATATTTCTGTATTTTGTAGTCTAATCCATTCATTTTACAATGGCTGGTCATTTTTGACCAGGAACACAACAACTGTAACATAGTGAAATAAAACCAATACAATTTAAAGAAAATGGTACATTTTTTTGTGTGTGTTTTTAGATACCATATGTGAACAAAGTCAATACATTTTATTCCAATTGAATAAAAAAAGTTGTCTGGGTCAAAATAACTGGAACAAAACATAAGGGTTAACTAACGTTTGACAACTAGAACGTTTTTTTTGTTTGTTTGTTTTGTATTTTTTGTCTAGGAAACTGTGCTCATGCTATCTTTCTTTAAAATAAATGGCACTTGGTTTGATAATTTATTTAATGCAAAAGACATTTTAGTGTGGTTAAATGGTCTAAATACTTTTTGGGGCTTCATTTGATTGAGATTAACATTTTAACAGTATAAAAGTGACCGCTGATTTTTGTTGACAACAAAATGTTGTGATCATGAATAGAACATAGAGGTATCTTGAAACTAAATTTATTTTGCAAATCAACCTGACCACTTTTAAACATGTTGCTTGAGAAGGAAATATTAATCCACTCCAGCCGAGTTCAAGTACAAAGAACACACTTATGACACCATTACGCCAAGCAAAAGGACAAAAACATTTCTGAGAATAGCCATTTCTCTGTTGGAGAGTAAATCCAACAGACACAAACAAGTTAATGTCTATGACGGCAGTGTCTATAACCTGCCACGTGCTAACAGGTTCCAAAATGGATAATGACCTGTATTTAAATGTCATGATTTGCCGAGCCGAGCTTTGACAGTGCAGACATCTTGAGCCTCAAGGACACTGCTTGTTTCACACATTGAGATATTTTCCTGAAAGTACATTAGAGCCAGTGACTCACACATCATCACCTTCAATAGAACCTCATCTATCTTGAATTGAGCTCAAACTCGGAGCCTTGCAGTAAAATGCTAAGTACTTAGAGTAGGAGGTAATCATATGATAGGGGCAAAGTATTCCCTATTTCCTTCTTTAATCTTAACGCAATTAAGCAGAGGCGCAGGCTGTTTGTTAGCAGAGTATCTGACAGATGACACACTCTGTTAAGACTTTCAAAGACTGTTTGACTAAAGGCTGCTGAGCTTCTGTCTTCAGATCTACTTCAATCTGCCTCAGTTGCCAATTTATGTAGATGGAACTTGTAGATGTTTGGCAACAAAAAGAGGCTAACATCATCGAAAGTTTGTACATTGAGGATTACAGCACACCACTAAAAGATTCCAACTAAAATCCTCTTAAAACAGCCTAAGATGATTTACTGGTCTAAGCAGGTCACAAACCCTGGTCAAACTGGTCTAATTGTTGGTTACATACAGGTTTTGGGTACTTGTCAGCTAGCCAACCAGCTAAACCAATTTAGCACCAGCTTAGCGAGGCTGGGAGTCCAGATGGACCATCTTAAACCAGCTAAAACCACAAAATCAGCAAGGGATGGCTTAAGACGCAGGGATTGCTTATTTCAACAGGGATACCAGATTTATTTGAGCTTAAACACAATGTTATGGAGTTACACAGTTTACTATTTTTGAATTCCACTGTCATACTGCACACAACTTTCTTTGTAGACACCACAGGCTCATTGATTTAACAAAACACTGCCTTGCTTTACAGTTTGGTCTGCAGATAAAATACATGCTAAAATATAACTGTTTTATCCACTGCTGTCTGATTAAAAGCTGTAAAGATTTGTTAATAAAACATGTGTATGTTAGTGAATTCCAAATGTTTGTAAATAGAGCGTGCGTGCACATTCCTTCATAATTATCATAATCCACGCCCATGAAAATGTCATATAAGGGCGGCTTCAGACTCACTAGTACATGAGAATAGGAAGCTTTTAATATCTATGCGAAAATTTATATTATATATATATTCGCGGGAAAACTTTTGTTTTTGAACGAGTTTAAAAAATACTTGCATAATGGCACCACCTACAGGCGACTCGATATAAACTAATTACCACTGATTGGAAGATGTCACGTGGTGACTTGGGTCTAGTAATTTGTATATTTGTAGTCATCTTAGTTGAACAGTAGATTAGTCATGGAGATTCTAACAGGGGCTGACGTTAAAAAGCATCCAACAGAAAAATAGTAAAAAGGAAAGAAAGCCAAAAGCAGGAAATATGATAAAAAGTACTTCGAAAATGGCTTCACTCAGACCAGCGATGGGGATCCGCGGCCACAGTGTGTGATTTGTGGCGACGTGTTAGCGCAGGAGAGCCTAAAACCATCTATGATGCTAAGGCACTTAAAAACTAAACATGAATCACTACAAACAAATTCACTGGAGTTTTTCCAATGAAAACTACAAGAGCTATGTGGTTAAAAATCACTCCTGCAGAAAACCGTTACGGTGAACGAGAGGGCTCTTCGAGCCTCTTTCATTATCTCTCACTGGATCACCAAAACTGGAAAGCCACACAATTTAGGTGAGACTTTTTTCTTACCATACGCTAAAGAGACTTGATTAAACTGTCCAAGTTGATTAAACAGTCCAAGAGGTCAATAAAAATGGTTTGACATGAAGCTTTAGTGGAAACATTTTTAAGTTTGGATGTCCACCACCATTAACCTTCTCTGGTTCGGTTGAGCGCATCACCAGCGCCATTTGGTGAAACTTCCTGAGTAAATCCAAGAATGTACAGTGATATACCTCCCTTGCAACAGTAAAAATCTTTAAAGAAATGGATAGAATGCCTGAAAAAGGTCTTTGACTGAAACGCTATAAGATGCTACAGATTTGCAAGCTATACGACATTGTGCGGGCTTTTTCTTTTTTTGTTCCCCTGTTGTATTGTGTTCGTAACTGCTCGCGATGTGCTTATTTATGGGTTTGACAGCATAACCCTTGACCACGTTATCTACTGAATGTGATTTACTGATGCCTATACTAAATTATGAAACCTAAATTATAGAGTTTATATATATATATATATATATATATATATATATATATAAAAATGTCCAACCAGTCAGGTTAGAGGGCATTATTTATTTTATTTTTTCAAGAAAATCAAACACAAACGGCGCCTTTGAACCATTCACAACATGTTAAGATCTTCTGGTGGAAAAAACTATAAGCAGAGTTTAATTATTAGTAATTTTTTTTCATTACTTGTTTAATTTTACTTCTATCAAAATGTAGTCATGGCAGTTTGTCTGAAAGAACACAACATGTTCAGATGTCTTACACACGATTTACACATGGTCGGGAGCAGGTGTACATTTTGTTCATACCGACTATCGTTTTGAAAATACGAAAACCTTTATGACTCAGAAAATTTATGTCAGAACAGCTTTACAAACGATTTACACAAAAATTTGTTCTGCTTGTGTTTCATGAATGAGGCCCACTGAGCACAAGTGTATGTCATCTGTGGAAGGCTGAGCTGTCTGTTTGTTGGTTTGACGAGGTGCTGGATTGTAATGTTCATACTGCATCAGGACAGGGTGAAGAGGTTTATTTTGCAGCAACAACTGGCTGACTGTACATTATCCCACTTATTACATGCTATGGAAATACAATATTGATTTGCATTAAAATTATGTAATTATGTAAGAAGAAATAAATGGCTGAACAGCTAAAATCCACCTCCGGTTTGCATCAGAGTTCTGTTGGTGTTTGTTTATTCTGTGCAAAGGGCCATCTGACTCCTTATTAATCAGATTATTACAAGACTACTTGCCAAATAAACAAATAAATGGACGTTAAACATTGATTTACGTTGAAATTATGTGAGAATAAATAAAATCACTGAAAAGCTGAAATCCACCTCCAGTTTATGTCGGAGTTCTGTTGCTGTTTATTTTGTAATTCATGAATGTCTGACTGCTCATTATGCAACTTATTACAAGACTACTTGCCAAATAAATACAAAAATGCACATGAAACATTGATTTGATTTCAAATTATTTTATTAGCTTACTTGTAGAGATCGCACAGTGATCTGAGAAGCAGGAAAGATGGCTTGCAATACCCGGATGAGCAGTCTGATACATGTGCGGTTGTTACAGAGATATTTCTGACCACTAGATGGTGCCTTTATTCAATCACAACTGAGTATTCCAGAGATAATTTAATAATTTTTTTTAACACTTATTTTTCATTACACTTGTATTTTTCATTTTTTTTACTAAATGCTTTAAATTACCACCCTAATAAATATGTTTTATTATATGTTTTGTCCACATTTGATACATTGTAAAATAGCCAATATATGCATAATTGAACACTTATGACGGTGTGATGATGGCTACTCGGCAACTGTAACCAACCTATAGCTACACTATGCCTACTCTTGATGAAAGTGGTGCAACGCATCAAAACTAAATCCCATAATATTCCATGAAGCCTGTGTGTGACAGGGTTTAGAGACAAGGCAATAGTTTATTCCTCTGTGTCGGATTTTTTAACTCATGCCACATATAGACATATCGGTGCCTAAAGGATATAGTAGTGTAATCTAGTGTTCCACACATTTCTACCATCAAACTGCATATACCATTATACCAGCCAGCCATAGCAGCATAGGTGGGATTATCCATCAACAGTCCACCCCTTAACTTTTTAAGAGCATTATGTATTCCAGAACAGAATGTTCTTACCTTTTTTTCTTAAAATCAAAGTTTAAAGCTAGATACCTTTTTGCAAACTTCTTATAATTTATCGTAAGAACGTTCTTAATAATAATACAAATAAAAAAAAGACTTTCATGAATACAGACACTGGATCTCATAGCCTTGGGGGTGGGGTCTTTTCACTTGGTCCAGTAAACAGTGAACACTTTTGAATCCATACACACTTTTTCAATTGTTTTAGTATGTAAAAATGTGCTATACGGACATCTTTAACCTTTGTGCAGCATCTCGCTGTTTTCTGCAGTGTCTTATGCAGAAGCGACACTTTTTTAGAAGCCATGTTATGTAATACAAACCTTAAACTGTTAAAAATGTGTCTCAAGACACCTGCGTTCTGCTCTATTTTTGGTGCTGCGTTGGGTTCAGTGTAAACGGCCCCTAACAACCATTTAGCAACATGTTAAAAAAAACTGTCAAAACACCATAGCAATAATATACCACAACACAAACAGAAGAAAATCTAGTTTTAGAAGTAATGTTTGTTTCAGTTTAGACAAATAAACCCACTGTTGAATGTCACTGGTGTATTTATCTATAACTTGTCAAGTGTCAATGCTGTCGACAGTCTCACTTTGTCATGCACAAACTAATAAATGATCGGTAAGTGCTTTGAGTGCCTGGATCATTGTCCAGCCAATCACCATTTAAAGGGTATACTACTGGAGAAAGTGTGGATGATGCCATCCATCTCCCTAGAACATGATCACATCACACTACCATTACTAGATACGGTCTCTACATCTTTTTTATTCCCCTCTGTGTAATGAGCATTAGACAGCTTCCTTGGTCAAATGATCCGAGTCAATGTCACAGATAACGAAGACAATACTGAGCCAGGTCGAGAGAACCCTGTCTATTAAACTAGCAACAACTTCATCTAAATATAACCTTGGCTTAAGCCAATGCCAAATGTTATTTGGGTTTTATTGTGTAAATAAACATTAGCAATTCTAGACATTGACTATTTTGAAATTGTGTTCTGCAACACAATCTGCCTCATATGAACTATAAAATAAACACCAACATTAGCCATCAAGGTCACCCATGTCCTAGTACGTGAAATAAATTGCTTATTTTGTGACTTCAGAAGACTTCTATAATTTTTGTGTTTTACTAAGGGGAAAGGAGATAACAGGAAAGAGAATCTAAATATGGGAAATCTATATATTGTATCAACAACCATGTTTATACTAATTTTCTAGTATATCAGTTTAAATGGAGTTTTTTAATCAACCTGAGGGAGCCCAAACTAAAATTTTCTTGTTAAGCCACAACATAATGCACCTAATTCAATTCATAATGTGTTAAATATATCTTGTTGTATGATTTAGCTAAACCAGGTGCATTATTAGGTGTTGAATAAAATAGCACTACAGGTCTAGAACAAAAAAAAACTCTAGTCTAAATCAGATCATATCAAACCTTGATACTTGTTTGAATAATAGAATGGAATTCCATCTGGATACATGAAATAACAGAAATAACGTGAGTCGTCACAGTCTTTAAAGCACATGCTATTATTAAAGCCCCTCATTCCACACTATTCAGCGAACATAAACCTAGAGATTTCACCTTTAATTTCATTGACATATCAAAGTGAAGCAAAATACTTCTTCAATTCTCAATACAATTTTATTTAAAGACTCCATGAAATTTTTGAGTTTTTTGGCATTTAGTCCATGCCTATTAGCTTTGAGGGTTTTCAAATTATTTTTGGCAAAATTTACTTTTGTTAAATACACATTTTAAATTTACAATCCTTATATTCTGGAAAAAAAGGACCAAAACATTGATGACTCATGTTGTTTGCATGGGTGTATCCAAAGTTTAGTCCAATACAGTGCTCTCTAGAATAATAATAAATCATAAATACCACTTGCCACAGACTAGCGATAATGAGTAGCAATTGGTGGTTCATAGTTGTGATGTAAACTAAAGCCTATTGGCTACTTAAAAAGTCCTTGGATATGCCTCACCCAAACTTCCAGATTAAATATGAAATTTGTCAACACAGGAAAGAAAAACTATGCTCGACCAGCCATTTTGTGGAGTCTATTTGAGGTTTTAAAATGTTTTCAAAAGGCCTACTAGTACATCTGGCAGAAGAGTTGGAAGGAACCAAGTGAAATGTAAGAAAAATGGAAAAACAAACATGAGAATGAAAGAGCAGAGAGATGGAACACTTACTTCTGAAAGGGAAGCCTGAAGTCCAACGGAAACAAAAAAAAGATGGAAAACAATATGAGAACCAAAAAAAAAAAAAATCAGTAAATGTAAAAACAGGAATGGATCAAATTAAGTGGAGGTGAATTCCAACTTGCCATTTTGGGGTTCATTTTATAAACCAGTAAGAAAATTTACCTTGCTGACTCACATTTAGCCTGCATATACTATGTGAATGATTTGAGAAGTCCCAAAATGGCAAAATTGGGTGACCCAATTAGCTGTTGAGAAATAAGTGAAGACGAGAGAGGAAATGTGGGGATTATTAAAGTTTGTTGAAGCAAAGATGAAACATGATAAGAAAAATAGGTAACACTTTATTATGTGTCCTTGTTTACACATATTACATGTATTTACTATAGAAATAACAGTCAATTATGCATAATTACAAGCAACCAGGCACTAAACCAAACCCTTACCCTAACCCTAAACCTATAATAAGTACATGCTGCTAATTAGTAATACTCAGTCATTTCTTGTGTAATTATACTGTAACAAGGACACATTAAAATAAAGTGTACCTGGAAAATAATAGGAATTAATGTCAGCCTGCCTCTGACTCAATAATCAACAGTGAAATTCATTTCTGCTAGCTATGAACCATTAATTTGCCAGCAGAAAAATAAACAAGTCTAGTTTGGTATTGTTATTTCACCCTTTTACCCACTTTTGTAAGTTTTCCTTTAAACTTCTGGGTACTCAAAAGGCAATCACACGTGTTGCGATGTGACCTTTTTTTTTTTTTTTTAATGTTATTTAAAAGTGCTTTTGGGATGGATATACTGAATTGGATCAATAAATTGGATTAATAAAGTAACAAGGAATTTTTATGCAATTTAAACTTTAGGCACTTAATCCCTGCAAGTGTATGAGGAAATTGAATAATCAAAGTAGCGCTGTGTTTCTGCTCATCCCACATGTCTTGCAAACTGACTTTTCTAATCTGCTTCCAAGCAGAACATTCTGAGCCTACAGCTTTGTGTGACACAGTAATTAAACGTGTAGATTTGTTGGATTTTGAAAGCTGCATTGCAACGACAAAATATGGACAATGTTTTATTAATGTGGAGAGCTCCAGAACACACAGTACTTAATTTCATTCTCATACAGTATAGAACAATTTGAATATACAGTATGCCCTAGAAGCAATAAAGCAAAACTAGTTCATGTGAAATGTCATCTGGAATTATCTTCAACTGGCTGCTTTTGTCAAACACTTATATAAAATGTCTTCATTGTATTACAGTATACTGCCTAAACACAAATGCAGAGGGTCTCATTCACTATAATTGTGTCTAAGAGTTCTTACAATGTGTGCAGAAAAAATATCTCACACAAAATTTCCACCAGATTCACAACAATTGTGTACACGCATACTGTAAATCTGTTCTTACCATCTAAGATTGATGAATCTGGATTATTCTTAATGAGAAAGCAGATGCCCATTGCAAGCAATTAGCATAAAAAAATGCCCAAATAATTTCCATAAGGGCTTTCCACACAACCTGTACTGCCATTCATCACTCTCTGCAAATGTTTCCATGCACTCTCTTAAGATTCACTAAATAAAGTAACAAACTATCAGTTTCTCTGGATTTACTATTTATAGGGATGTGTTTGAATAAAATGAACATTTTTGTTTTATTCTATAAAGTACTGACAACATTTCTCCCAAATTCCAAATAAAAATATTGTCATTTAGAGGATTTATTTGCAGAAAATGACAACTGCTGAAAATAACAAAAAAGATGCAATGTTTTCAGACCTCGAATGATGCAAAGAAAACAAGTTCATATTTATTTTACATTTGATGCAAATTTTCTTACGGGATAACCTTGTATGTGGCTTGATTCATGCGTCCTTCACAAAGACGAATCTGCCCGATTCCAGCCTTGCTGAAGCACCCCCAGATCATCACCGAACCGCCACCAAATTTCACAGCGAGTGTGAGACACTGTGGATTGAAGGCCTCTCCAGGACTCCGTCTAACCATTAGATGACCAGGTGGAGAATCGGTGATGATCTGGGGTGCTTCAGCAAGGCTGGAATCGGGCAGATTCATCTTTGTGAAGGACACATAAATCAAGCCATGTACAAGGTTATCCTGGAAGAAAACTTGCTTTCTTCTGCTCTGACAATGTTCCCCAACTCTGAGGATTGGTTTTTTACCAGCAGGACAATGTTCCATGCCACACAGCCAGGTCAATCAAG